>NC_068287.1:46737991-46840491 GCF_025860055.1 Xyrauchen texanus
AAAATGGGATGACCCATTACTACCTGAGGAGCTGCCTCATGCATGGAATGCATGAGTAGCAGAATTAACATTTCTAACTTGCACCTTACCTCACTGCTATATTCCTACAAGTATGGACCAACCCGGTGTGACTAGAGATCTCCATATGTTATGCGATGCATCTGAGAGAAAATATGGATCAGTGGCCTGCCTATGTTCTGAGGATGCCTATGGTAATTTCCACTTAGCTTTACTGCTTGCCAGATCTCTAGTTGCACCAAAAAGACAACAATCCATGCCAAGGCTGGAGCTTTGTGTGTTAGTCACTGGAGCACAACTTGCAAAGTTGATAGTCAGCGAGCTCACCCTATCTATCAAGGATACATCTTGTGGTCTGACTCCACCACTGTCCTGACGTGTATCAAGTCAGACTCATGTTGATTCAAGGTCTTTGTGGGAACCAGGATTGCTGAAATCCAAGATCTCACAGATCAACAGGTTTGGAGGTATGTGAACTCAAACACAAACCCAGCAGATGATCTTATAAGGGGCAAAACATTAGTGGATTTGGTCCAGCCAAATAGGTCATGGACCCTGCAAATTAAATCCTTCGCTGTCATAGGTCACGAAGAGCAAACAAAACTTATAGAAACATCAAAAGCCACAATAAGTATGTTAGATCCTATACCAACTAAGCTCTTAAAAGAGGTATTCCCTGTAATTTCAGAACCTCTTCTTAATATTATTAACTTCTCGCTATGCTTAGGACATGTCCCAAGAAACTTAAAAAACGGCATTTATCAAACCACTTATTAAGAAGCCACAACTTGATCCATGAGAACTGGCTGATTATAAACCAATTTCGAATCTCCCGTTTATGTCAAAAATTCTACAAAATGTTCATTTCTATTGACAAATAGTGTATATGAAAAATTTCAGTAAGGATTTAGGCCTCATCACAGTACAGAGACTGCACTTGTCATCTGATCTCGGCTGCATTTCAATTCTAGTGCAAAAGTAAATTATAGAGTGCCAAAGGGATCAGTTTTAGGGCCTCTGCTGTTCTCCATGTATATGCTTCCCCTTGGAGATATTATCAGCAATCGTTTAATACATTTTCACTGTTATGCCGACGGCGAAGATACCCAACATTATATTTCTTCAAAAGCTAATGAGGTTTCACAATTCTCCAAATTAGCAGAGTGTATCAATGAAATAAAAGATTGGATTGCCAGAAATTTGCTTCTACTCAAATCTGACAAAACAGAGGTACTAATTATTGGAACAAAACCTCTAAAAATAAGACGCTATAATACACTTTGACTCTCGGTGATGTAGTTTAATACACAATTCTAATCTTAACTGAATAAATCAAGACTTAGTCATTTTATTTGCTCTTTCAATTCACATACAGCAAGAAAACATAATTAATAATTCACACAATAGTCCTTTTGATATTCTTTGATAATGCATATTTTTGGAGAGCAGCAGACACGTGCACATCGTTTCATCTGGTTATGAAGAGTGTGTGTAAACTCTCAGTGTGAGTAAAGACCTGCCAATAACACACGATTTCACACAGCTTGATTATATATTTCCATATTCATTTATCAGAGTAAATCTAACAAACCTTTTCTTATTTCTTAAAGAATATAAAGTATATTTATATGACTGTGCTGTGTGTTATATTACCATGACATTAATATAAATCCAGTAAACTGAAATCCTGACATGTTTTATTCATTCAGCAGACATAAACAGAAGTGTTGCTGATTGGTTGATTGTTCTGGAAGAGATACGGGCCAGTCAGTGAACTCTCCATCTGTCCAGACGTCCTGCATAAACAGAAATAAATGCATGAAATATTCTGCAATATGCACATCTCTAAATGTGTATATTAAAACTGTATCAGGGTCTACAGCATCTCAGCTGTCATGAGGACAGAGAGAAGAGAGAATAGAGACTCTGCATTGATGTAGCACACGACCTACACCCCACACTACACAACACATGTAACGCAGGGCTCTAACAGTGTGCACACGCAACATTAACATCTCTTTATATGACATGACAACCTTTATTTGTACTTCAACTGTGTTTAAAGACAGACAGCAGAAGCTTTACCTTCAGTAGAGAAACCACTGCAACTTTCTGGAGCTTTTCAAATACGCTGCTGTGGATTTATTTACTATAGTGAGGAAAAACTACCTGCAGCAAAATCACAGATATGAACATGAATAATTACTGTTAATATTGCACACAGAATAAGAAACAATTAACAGAGAAATTTATGTTAATTTGACCTTATTAATAATCCTCAGCTCCATGTTGGAGTCTTGTGCAATCCTCAAACATTTGTGTTGATTCTCAATCATCTGATCTTCATCTGAACATCTCCGGAGTCTCCTGAACAAACACACAGAGATTTAGTGTTCAGAAGAAGCTGTTATTGTAAAATATCACTCCGCATGTCACTACATAAAGTGGATCAGTTGTTGCTGCTTTAATAGCAAATCATTATAAAATAGCAGCTTGTGCAGTTTGATTTAAAGGTACAGTAAATTCAAACAATAATAGAAATTTGGTCATTTGCTCATCCTGATGTCTCTATAAACCTGCTGCAGAAATATTATAGTTCACAAAAACTGAAACCAAAACAATTGATAACTCAAATAAAATAACATCAAATTCATTTTAGTATTAGTATTTCCATTTGTTGACACTTTTACATCATTAATGAACATTTTCTGTATCATTGTTTTTTCCCACCAGTGTTCATGAAATGAGCTCCGCAACACATCCCAACGTAAAACCATCTTTTCAAAACCTCAAATTTAAAGGGACAGTTCACTCATCATTTACTCGCCTCATGCCATCCCAGATGTGTTTGTCTTTCTTCTGCAGAACACAAATGAAGAATATTTCAGCTCTGTATGTCCATATAATGCAAGTCAATGGGGTCCAAAGCTTGAAAGCCCCAAAAACACAAAGGCAGCATAAAAGTAATCCATAAATGGTTTAATCGATGTCTTCTGATGTGATCCAATCGGTTTTGGGTGAGACTTAAATATTGATCACATTACTTCTGAAGACATGGATCAAACCACTGAAGTCTTATGGGTTACTTTTATGCTGCCTTTATGTGCTTTGTGGAGCTTCAAAGTTCTGGTCACCATTCACTTGCATTGTATGGACCAACAGAGCGGAGATATTCTTCATTTGTCTTCAGCAGAAAAAGGAAAAGTCATACACGTTTGGGATTGCATCAGGGTGAATAAATGATGAGAATTTTCATTTTTGGGTGAACTGTCTCTTTAAATGTTTACTTCACAAAGATTAGTTTAATAATGATTTAGGAAATTCATACAGATCCAGCGGACTAAAATGAACTAAAGTGAAACTTGAGAACACTAAAACTACTGTTGAAAATTAATGAAAACTAATTTGGAAATAACAAATTAAATATAAAATCTACATTGAAAAATCAAAACTATAAGAACACTGGTTATACTGGGCATGTATATATATTTAATGTAAAGATTTAAAGCAAATAATTCCATGTATTGTGGTTTGTTTCACACAAAGTTATTGTTAAAGACTTTATAATAGACAGAAATAATAACAGCATACAGGCTTATGGACGACATTTGGGTGAGTAAATGGATGCTATTCTCCTTTAAGAACTGAATAATGAGCTTTAAAGATGTAAACTGAATGATTCAGTACCTGTGTGATCAGGAGATTTAGTTTCCAGTGACATTTTCTCCATGTGAACATGAACATGAGCTTCATCTGTCTCATGATCACTGATGCCATCTGAATTATAACGAGCAAACCCATTGCATTAATAGTGTACAGATTACTGTATAACATATATAGATCCTGTACTGATCTACTGATATTTATATTATATCTGAAAATATGTTTAATTCTCGCAGTATAAAAGTGTTCATACCTTTAATGATCGTGTGATTCACTGACACGTGTTTCTCTCAATATACGATCACAGAAGTGCTCTAAAGTCTGTCTGAATCAAACCACTTTAAGAAGATAAAATCAAAAGTATTATATAAAACTGTGCACATTACTGCATAAAATATGCAAAGATTACAAAATATGTTACATATTTACACAAACAGTAGAAGAATGAACTTGCCTTCAATGTTGGAGGAACTCGCTCTGACACGTGTTTCTTCTTCGTCTGTTTTTTGGCTGCTTGCAAACAACGTTTAAAGGCGCATACCGCCACCTGCTGTACAGAGTGTGTATCACCAGGTCTTCTTCTTCTCTTGTTTTTCGGCGGTTTGCAAACCGGCTTTAGGTTCATTACTGCCACCAACTGAGCTGGAGTGTGAACAGCGATGCGGAAGGACAGATCTTACATATATGTATATATATACACAGTTTTGGGAAGGTTACTTTGGAAATGTAATAGGTTACCCTATTTAAAATGTAATAAGTAGTGTAACTATTTAAATTACTTTATTAAAGCAATGTAACTGATTACTTTTCTAAATATCTAACGAATGTTTTCAACTTTTAATCATTTTCAAACATGTAAACAGGCAGGATTAACCTTACAGTAGCACTCAACACTGATTATAATCATTTAATTTTAAAGCACAGCCACCACAAAATCAGACTTTAGCACCTCTTTTTACTTTGAGATCGTTCTGGAGTTAAATATAAGTTCACTTGTTTTTTAATTACAGCCTTGGATTCCCTTTTCCTGCAGTTTTGAGTGTAATTCTCATCTCTCAATGTGGAATAACGTGTTCAACAGTCTCTACTTCATCACAGTGACTGCATAACCCATTATGGGGATTTTTTATTGTATACAAATGTCCATTTATTCCAGTGTGACCTTTGTGTATTCTTGTTATTATTGATTCTTCTCTTCTACTTAATGAAGCTGTGGTTCCTCCTCCTGTACCCACTGTATCTTATATAAGTGTGTCCCCTTTAATTCTCCCTCCCGCCAGATATTATTTGCATCTGTGCCAAACACAGATATTGTGGGATGCATATAATTGTGTCCTTTTAATGACACACAATAAACCAGTTGTTGATGCCTCACTGTCAGTGGCAGGACATTTACAGGAGATGCCCTAAAAGCCCCACAAGAGCCTGCGTCTGCACCACATCTATTTCCTTCAGTACTGAAATGCATTAGTCTGTCAGTTCTCATTCTTTCCATAAGCTTACACATATATGAACTTAGTACTGTCGGTCTATAGCTAGTGGCTTCAGAATGGTGTATATCAGGTTTTTAAATGGAAATGCCAATTGAATGTTTCCCTCTAGATGAGTGTATACCTGTTATCCACACTTTGTTGTACAATTCCAGAATAACTTCACACTTCCACATCAGACAGGTGTTCAATCATGCTGTAACAGATCTCATCATTCCTGGGGATGATGCCACTATTATCTGGCCAAATTTCTATTACTAATGTCTCTAATTCATTGTTATTTTTAACAATAAACCTCAGACCTTGTTTTATAAAAGTAGCCACTCCAACTCCATTTCCTGTTTCCGTATCCTGACGTGCAACTACATATCCATAATCCATGCAAAACAAAGTCAAGGTGTGGTTTAAGCCATGTTTGACACGTGTTTCCCAGTCTGTTTCAAAGCACCTATCAGTCAGAACGGAGCTGTGCTCATGAATATTAATTACGCAAAGACGTTCACTCAGTAGATCTACCTGATTGGCTGAACGGCAGATATTTGTAGATGGATTCTGAATCCATTTCAATTTACTTTTTCAAAATACAATACCGCCAAAGAATCAATGGAAAACAAATATGACAGAATACAATATCAGTGGTTATAATAAAAACAACTATATAATAAAATTCACTCCTGGGAACGAGCAACAAATGAGCTGATTAATATTCATGAGATCCTTCTCCCGGACGGTGGGCGGCGCTATGTGCGTGTGTCTCGTATTTTTGCTCAAGAGTAGAAGAAACTCAAGATATTAACAAGGTGCGGCGTTTAGTTTAAATTGATAACGTTATAGCTGATATTATAATCAATTGTGTTAACCAGCAATACATTAATGTGGTACGTCCTTTACATCCGTTTATGTGTGTTATGTTTCAGGTGTGAATGATGGACATTCGCTTCACTAAAGGTAAATCGGCGATCCTGGAGCGAGCGTTGACGCGGCCGAAGACGGAGGTGGGTCTGAGCGCGTTCGCGCTGCTCTTCTCGGAGATGGTGCAGTACTGCCAGAGCCGCGTGTATTCCGTGTCCGAGCTGCAGGCGCGTCTGGCGGACATGGGGCAGAGGGTCGGCGCCCGGATGCTGGATGTGCTGGTGCTCCGAGAGAAGAACGGCAAAAGAGAAACTAAAGTGCTCAATATACTGCTGTTTATCAAGGTATTATTGTCAATAACTTTTACCAGACTAAACACATTGCAAATTAGCTATTGTATAGAATATAAAATTATTCTACAGTATTATTTGTTTTATATTTTAGTATAAATTACACTTGGTTCACTATTGACTAACATGTCTGTCTGTGTTAGTTCATGTCCTTCAAAGAAAATCCATTAAGTTTGGGGTTACTAGGCTGTTGCTATGGCATTGTTAGGCGATTGCTAGTGTTAGGGTGTTTGCTAAGTGGTTGAAAGTGTGTTCTGGGTGTTTGCTAGGTTGTTTCTAGATAGTAGCTAGTCTATTTGCTTTGGCGTTGTTAGGCAGTTGCTAGGGTGTTCTGGGTGGTTGCTAGGGCATTGCTAAGTGGTTGCAAGGGTGTTCTGGGTGGATTGTAGGTAGTACCTAGGCTGTTGCTAGGGTTGTTGATAGGGCATTGTTTCACAGTTGCTAGGTGTTCTGAATGGTTGCTAAGATTTTCGCTAGGGTGTTGTTTAAATGCTTTCTAGGGTGTTATGGGCAGTTACTAGGTGTTGCTAAGTGGTTGAAAGTGTGTTCTGGGTGTTTGCTAGGGTGTTTCTAGATAGTAGCTAGTCTTTTTGCTTGGGTGTTGTTAGGCAGTTGCTTGGGTGGTTGCTAGGGTGTTGATATGTGAGTGCAAGGGTGTTCTGGGTGGTCGCTAGGCTGTTGCTAGGTGGTTGCATGGGTGTTCTGGGTGGTTGCTATTAGATTGTAAACTGTCTAGTATAAACTGTTTTAACAGTAAGTATTAAATGCTCAATCATCGATTAGTTTTACATTTCTTTCCATACATTAAATCAGTGTTTGTTTATTTCTGTGATATTTCAGGTATCTGTGTGGAAGACTCTGTTTGGGAAGGAAGCAGATAAACTGGAACAGGCCAATGATGATGACAAAACCTACTACATCATTGAGAAGGAGCCTGTGATAAATGCATTTATTTCTGTGCCCAAAGAGAACAGCACACTAAACTGTGCCGCGTTCACTGCGGGCATCGTGGAGGCCATTCTCACCCACAGCGGCTTCCCAGCCAAAGTTACAGCACACTGGCATAAAGGAACCACACTCATGATCAAGTTTGATGAAGCTGTTATTGCCAGAGATAAACAGCTGGATGGAAGATAGAAACTGTATGTAGATGGATGAGTGTTTATTATGACGGTGTGTGTACCTACTAATGATACTTTATAAATGTAAATTAACTCGTACACTACTAATATAAAAAATGAATGCTTGATGAAAATAATGTACACGATCAGCCACAACATTAAAACCACCTGCCTAATATTGTGTAGGTCCCCCTCGTGCTGCCAAAACAGGGCCAACCCGCATCTTAGAACAGCATTCAGAGATTATATTCTCTCATCACACTTGTACAGAGTGGTTATCTGAGTTACAGCAGGCTTTATCAGTTCAAACCAGTCTGGCCATTCTCTGCTGACCTCTCTGTTGGCACTGGTTTTGGCGGCATGAGGGTGACGGGCACAATATTAGGCAGGTGGTTGTAATGTTGTGTCAGATCGTGTATTAACTCAAATTATAATCCAGCCATGGGCAACAGTGATATGATGGAGATTATATTCATGGCAGGTGGCTTTATTCTTACATCAGTTGGCACTGAAATGTTAATCTGAACTGTCTTTTAAATACTAAATAAAATAATAACAAATAAAAATAATAATTTTGATGCGTGTTTATGATAACAGAATGTTTTGATTATGCCGCTTGTCACATTTAGAGCTGTATATCATGTGGACAGTGAAATACCTGGTGTTGTGATAATAAGTTACTCTGTTGAAACTGCATTTGGACATTAAATATTTGTGATTTCATATTGTTCATTCTGTATTTTGTTCAGGTATGGGTGGATTAAAAGATATCTAGTCCTACATAAACAAGGCTGCCACAGAAACTGTTTAATAAAAACAGGGATAATAATAGAAAGAGAAAACTTTGTGTGGTGTGGTGACATTTCTCTCCATTTCTACTTAGTCAACAATTTGTTGGTTTATCTGTCTTTTTCAGAATTTAATATGAATATCTTAAATAATTTTCAATTAAACTTAATTTTAAATGCAGCTCACCTCGGAACTTAAAGGGCTTTAGTTTTGACTGTTTAGGAGGCAGAATATTTGTAGATTTATTTTCACAGTGTTATTTTTGGGGACTTTTTTTAAATATTTTTTTGGCTGGTTGCATCTGATGTTTGAAGGACTTTTTATTTTGACTGGTTGGTGTGGCTGCTTTAGGGACCTTTATTTTGACAGTGTAGTTTTGGAGTGTGCAGGTGATGTTTGGAGGACTTTTATTTTGACAGTGTAGTTTTGGAGTGTGCAGCTGATGGTTGCAGGACCTTTATTTTGACAGTGTAGTTTTGGAGTGTGCAGCTGATGTTTGGAGGACTTTTATTTTGACAGTGTAGTTTTGGAGTGTGCAGCTGATGTTCGAAGGACTTTTTTTTGGTAATGTAGCTTTAGAGAATGCAGGTGATGATTGTAGGACCTTTATTTTGACAGTGTTGTTTCGGAGTTTGCAGCTGATGGTTTAAGGACTTTTATTTTGAAAGTGTAGTTTCGGAGTGTGCAGCTGATGGTTAGAGGACTTTTATTCTGAAAGGGTGTTCGTAGTGGGTGTATCTGATGTTTGTGTGTATTTCTCTTTATGTCGTTACCGCAGTGATGCGATTCTTTCGCGTCTCTATTTATTTATGACACTTATCGATCACATTATTGTGATGTATTGATCGATATATGTCTGTTTTTATTCCCCAATGATCTTGAGATGGCCAGCTCTTTCTCCAGACCTTCAGATCAAGGAGCCACAGGTTTGATATTAGATCATTCTGCGGTATTTTGCCTGTTTGCTGTTTTAAATGTTTAAATTGTGTCTCTGTACCATTAATGTGTCTGAGGTTTAACTAGCCTGCTGCACCGTTATTAGCTGCAGATTAATTGATAATTTAAGCGTTTTAATATCCAGAATAATATAATCAGTGAAGACACTCCTGCAGAAACTGTTGGCATTAATATGATCCATGTTAAAGTTCTGTGTCTGTAGGATGCTATTGAAGAATTGACATTTACATGGTATTTCAATGTTCATCAAATAAACTTCATTTTGTCTGAATGTATATTTACATTAAGCTTCCTTATCCAAACTGATCTTCCCCTTTGACCTATTGATCATGTGCTGCGCATTCTTAATAATAGTGTATTTTTGTACTTTTAAAATTGGACATTATGGCATTATTGCTTTTATGTGAATAAATAAAGGTAAATAACTAGGCTTAACATCATTTGTACTTCAGATTTTTCATTGGACAAGAAAAACTAGCTTCATACCGAGTAACACATTTCATTTTCGACCATTTAAAATGGGTAATATTGAACAATTTACCATATTGGGAGCCCCATATCTCTGGGATTTAACCATAAAGGGCCTTACAAATGAAGATACCAAAATAAAAGTTTGTTTTTAACCATAAACTAAAAGGATATTAAGATATATTTAATACTTCTGGAGTTATAGGCACTCAAACTTTGGAAAAACAACATAAAAAAGTGCTTTTTCCCATTTTTGGACTGACCCCATTGGCATATAATGCAACAAGAGGTGCTGAAATCAACTGATTTTAGTAATAGACCTACTTATCTCTGCGTACAAATAAAATAATGATGATGACACACTTCTAGGGTTATTTGTTTGACCTGTAGTTTTGCTCCAAAAGGCAAAAAATTGACTTTTTGAGCCTCTTAAGATAATGGATTACTCTGTAAATATTGATCCACGGTATTTAATATTTTGTCATTATTTGTTTGTTTATCTTCCATCAGTTAAAAATAAATAAATAAATGCAATTTAAATAAATATATATACACAAAGTACACTGAATATCAAAAACACAATTTTGAGCCGGGATCACCGGTTGAGTTGGTATTAAATGACTCGGTGGTGATTAGGGCTGCAAACAAGAATTATTTTAATAATCAATTAATCTAACAATTATTAGGGTGAAGACTTCACCTCTCTCATCTTTCTGTTCACTTCAATCCATCTTTAACACACTAAAAAACAAACTCTCTCTCATTAATAAAGCAGAGTATTGCCAGTTTTTGTCACGATATGAAACACACAGTGATGCATGTATTATGATGCAATAAGTCTCGAGCAATCACGTTATAGTCTGGCTGCTTTAAGTGTGTGCGCTCGAGGGACGAGCGGCCCGTGACAGAGTGTGCATTAGCCGGTACAGTTTCAGATTGGGACATTCACATCTCATAGAAGAGGCGCTGACCACAGAGAGAAATGACAGAGTTGGAGTATGTAGTTAATAACCGCATTAAAGATGTAACGTCGGGATGTTTCCTTTAAAGAGCTCTGTACCTGCAACCATCGCTTCCAAGCCCAGTTCTTTAACCACTAAGCCACATAACTCACTCATTCTTCATTTTGTGCCCTGTAGAAAAGGACAAGCTCCTGACCTTTGTGACGGGTTACGGCTCCAGTGACCTCAATGGTGGGTGTCATGGCAACCCTTCCTCTCTGGATTTGGGTACATCAGGGTCACGGCAGCGGGTGGAGGAAGAGGAGGAGGCCCTGAGGAGGAAGTTGAAATATTTCTTCATGAGTCCGTGTGATAAATATCACGCTAAAGGCCGTAAACCCTTCAAACTGGCACTGCAGCTACTAAAGATTGTCATAGTAACTGTACAGGTAACGCATCAAGTGTTTGCTAGTTCATCCAAAACATGAAGTCACCCTCATGTAGTTCCGAACTCACAAGTTAAGCTACCACAAAATGATAAAAATTTATTTCGACTAGTCCCTCCTTTTTTATAAAAGCACAAATGTGTGTTCCAGTGAGACACTTCAAATGCAAGTCAATGTGGTTTAATCTGTACACATTAAAATACTGTTTCAAAAGTATAAACACAAGACGTAAACAATGTGTGTTTTAATATGATTTTACTGTCATTAAATCACACACTGACCACATCTGTGGAAAGATATATTCAGTTTTACAACTTTGTTGCCATGATGACGTAACGCTGTAAACCACGTAATCCCTAAAAAGTTATGATTTAAACAACTTTACAGCTCAAATAATACTCAAGTTGAACAGAGTAATTAATGTAAGAGCTTTTATTAAATTATCAGCCTTTAATATTTGTCATATTTACGTTAACAAGTCCTTTAACCAAAATGTTTATACTGATTTGTAATTATTGCTTTATATCTTAAGAAGAGTCGCGTGAACCTTCTGTTCAATTTCTCCTATTGTGATCCACGAAAGAGAGTCATGTGGCTTTTAAACAATGACATGATTGCATGAGCCTTGAAATATTAAACGCTGTATTTACATTTCTCTCTCTCAGCTCGTGATGTTTGGTCTCAGTAATCAGATGGTGGTGGCGTTTAAAGAGGAGAACACAAACTCATTCAAACATCTGTTCTTGAGAGGTTATCTGGATGGATCTGAGGAGCCCATGTGTGTTCACACGCAGAAAGCCGTTCATGAACACATTGATTACGCCATCGACCAGGTACACACTCCTCTCACATGTCAAAGAACACTGATTCAAGTGTCAGTGTTGTTTTAACGCTCATCGGGTCTCGATTAAAGAATAACAACACAGTACAAATACTTCAGATAAGAAAATACTATTGAAGTGTTCGTAACTGTCCATGCAGAACAGATTGGTACAGTGTTGATCAATCTCTGGTTTCAGAAATACTGTTGCCTAAATGAGGATGTTGGCAATGTTTGCACACTAGAGCCAGAGGAGTGTTGAAAGAGAGTTCTTGTCTGACAAACCTTCAAGTCAATAATCTAAATAAAACATTTAGTCTGTTTTAAGGTCATCTATATGCTACTGTAGTCCGTTACTGTGTCCGTGGGCAATGACGCTTTCTGCCTGTCAATCATTTTGCTCGTTCTCATAGTGTCGTAGTTGCAGTGAATTATTGAGGCTTAATGCCATTTTTATGCCATGTTGTTCATAACAGTTGTCAGGTGAGGGCGCTGTTGTGCAGCTGTTGCTTTTAACAACCGCTCTATGTCGGTCTCAATAAAGCTAATTTGGTAACATTGAAGTGCAGGTTTTGGAAAGAGGGGGCATGGCTAATCCAACGGCTCAGTTTATGGAAATTCTAGAACCGCTAAAATCGCTTGCAGCACCTTTAAAATAGCAAAATAATCATACTTTGTTTTTCACGGAAAGGTATGCCAAAAATCTTTACTACTCCCTGAGAGGTGTTACTGAAATAAGTGTCCTGAGATATCTCACCGGTCTCTGTGACCGCTCTAGACTCTCAAACAGCAAACAGAAATGTGTCCACGATGTCAATTATGCTTTCTGCCTGTCAATCATGGAAAGGTCTGCGCACTCCAGACGAGCGAAAGACGGACAATGAGCCAATGAAATACAGAGAGCGCAAGAGGAGGGGAAGGTATTAGGAAGCAGAAGACAAAAAAATAGTTAAAAAATTAAATGAAACTTCACCCACATCTCCTTAACCGCTGTCTTTATTATTTTGCTTAATGTTTCCTTTTGCAAATAGCAAAATGTGCACAAGCTGTTCTTTCATGTTTGTTGACAGGAGAGCAAGATTTGGGTAGCAGGAGACAAAAATATATACGAAAATAAAATAAAAGCTCACCCACTCCTCCCTAACCGGTGTCTTTATTATTTCTTTCCTTTGCAAATGTTGCCGATTAAGCGCGAAAACACGCGAAAGCCGTTCTTTCATGTTTGTTGACATGCAGTCAAGAATAAACTGCTCGAGTTTGTGAATTAATTTTATCTTAATTTTAAGATGCATTTTTGCCGATCCGTTTCAAACGGGATGATGCTAATGGCAGCTGTAATGCAGATTTGTTCGCCAGTTCCCGCAGATTTGAAGGGAAATAAGTGTACGATGGGAAAATGACATCAAGCGAATGCATGAACATGCACAATAGAGACACAGAAATGAGCAGCATGCACATTGGAACCTCATTTAGTAAAACACAGATGCAGTGATTGATGGATGGATGTCCTCATGATGTGTGGCAGTATGCCACATTGTTGTCACATGACCTCCATGATGTTGCATGTTTCATTAAGGGCTTGCCATTCAGTGTAGAACAGAAATAGCAATTATTCTGTATTTTTAATCCAATTTTGTATAAAAATTTAACTCTTTGCAGCCTGATGAAATAGTGAGACAAGACCACAGGATAAAGTGATGCATGCAGTGTATTCTGGATATATATACTGTATATTTGGGCAGATGTTGTGTACTGTACATGCATGGTAGCATGCAATCTGAACATACTCTATGACTCTCTCTCTCAGTATCTGGCTCTACAGCAGACGTCAGTGGGCAGGTACGCGTATGTTCCAGGCGTGGGACTGAATGGCAGCGCCCTCTATCTGTGCCAGCGTTACTACAGGAAGGGCAGCATTGAACCCGTCAATGACACGTTCGACATCGACCCTCACGTCGTCACCGGTGGGCTGAAAATCACACCTTTCAGATCTGAGAAGTCCATTTATCCTGATCTGTTTAGCAAAACACTGTCATGTTAAAACGGTCCAGACAGATTCATCGTTCTGTCCAAACGTCTTTCCAGAAGTTCATTAAATCACTCGTGCTTTGTAACACAAACCAACTGTCTGCTTTTATCATCAGCGTGATCATACACGAGCTGCTTTAAAGGACTAGTTCAGCCAAACATGAAAATTCTGTCATCATTTACTCACCCTCATGTCGTTCCAAACCTCTTTCACTGTCTCTTCTTTTCGTGGAACACACAAGGAGATGTTTCAATGGCGCTTCATATCAGCTGTTTATAAATATACGTGAACCACTTGTGTACATGCTTAAGAGAGAACGTCATGAAGGTTTTTACTCAAGTGAGGGTGAGGAAATGATGATGGACATTATGTGTGAACTGATCCTAAATTAAGATGGATGTAATTCTGTGTGCTCAGACTGTATTGGAGTGAATCCACCTCCAGATCTTCCGGCTCCGCTGCAGAACGACTACAAGAACATCACCCTTGAGTTTCAGAAGTAACACACACACACACACACACACACACACACACACACACACACACACACACACACACACACACACACACACACACACATTAACTGCTCTCAACATGTGTAAATCCTTTTACAGAACCGTTGCTCAAGTTCCTCTCTGCACTTCTCTCTCTGTGTCTGCAGGTTGATTAACATCACGATACAGTTTCAGCTGAAGGCGATAAACATCCAGACGATTATCAATAATGAAATTCCCGACTGTTACACCTTCTCCATTACTGTACGCAGGAAGTGCACTGCTGCAAATGACAAACTCAGATATCACAAGAACTGCTCATATGTCACGCTCATGTCGTTTTAAACCCAGATGATGCTGTTTTTACTGTGGAACACAAAAGATTCACACAGCTTTTTACATACTACAAGAGATCATCGTGGCCACGACTGTGATGCACAAATAAGACAAATAGCCCCATTAAAGTAATCCACATGTCTTGTGAGTTACAGTATATTTCAGGTTAAGATAAAGCTAGACGCAGTGCAACGAATGAAACAGAATGCAGGTGTTTTATTAATGTACGTTCTTATTAGGGCTGTCAATCGATTAAAATTTTTAATCAAATTAATGACATGGTGTGCCGATTAATTAACCGAACGAATCAATTGCTGAGAAATCCCCTCAAATAACAATTATTCAATATATAATAATGCAAGAATTATAAATAGTTATATTTAAATCATTACAAGTAATATATATTTATTTGTAATGCAGTTCAATGGAAAGGAGGAAGCGAGAACTGGCCTGGCAATATAATAATAGTTTTAATGATTAACTTAACAGGTGGTACTACAAACTTGAATTGCTCAAGAATCTTCCGTATTATGGTGCAGGGACATGATTAATTGGGTAAATGTTTTTAACATTAAATTAGCTTTATTTTTTATATAATTAATCGCACTGATGTAACGCGTTAAATTAGCTTTATTTTTTATATAATTAATCGCACTGATGTAACGCTAAATTAGCTTTATTTTTTATATAATTAGTCGCACTGATGTAACGCTGCTAAATTAGCTTTATTTTTTATATAATTAATCGCACTGATGTAACGCTGCTAAATTAGCATTATTTTTTATATAATTAATCGCACTGATGTAACGCGTTAAATTAGCATTATTTTTTATATAATTAATCGCACTGATGTAACGCGCTAAATTAGCTTTATTTTTTATATAATTAATCGCACTGATGTAACGCGTTAAATTAGCATTATTTTTTATATAATTAATCGCACTGATGTAACGCTGCTAAATTAGCTTTATTTTTTATATAATTAATCGCACTGATGTAACGCGTTAAATTAGCATTATTTTTTATATAATTAATCGCACTGATGTAACGCGTTAAATTAGCATTATTTTTTATATAATTAATCGCACTGATGTAACGCGTTAAATTAGCTTTATTTTTTATATAATTAATCGCACTGATGTAACGCGTTAAATTAGCATTATTTTTTATATAATTAATCGCACTGATGTAACGCGTTAAATTAGCTTTATTTTTTATATAATTAGTCGCACTGATGTAACGCGTTAAATTAGCTTTATTTTTTATATAATTAATCGCACTGATGTAATGCGTTAAATTAGCATTATTTTTTATATAATTAATCGCACTGATGTAACGCGTTAAATTAGCATTATTTTTTATATAATTAATCGCACTGATGTAACGCGTTA
This sequence comes from Xyrauchen texanus, assembly GCF_025860055.1. Taxonomy (NCBI): domain Eukaryota; kingdom Metazoa; phylum Chordata; class Actinopteri; order Cypriniformes; family Catostomidae; genus Xyrauchen; species Xyrauchen texanus. The sequence continues at coordinate 46,754,157 of NC_068287.1, forward strand.
AATTAGCATTATTTTTTATATAATTAATCGCACTGATGTAACGCGTTAAATTAGCTTTATTTTTTAGATAATTAATCGCACTGATGTAACGCGTTAAATTAGCTTTATTTTTTATATAATTAATCGCACTGATGTAACGCGTTAAATTAGCATTATTTTTTATATAATTAGTCGCACTGATGTAACGCGTTAAATTAGCATTATTTTTTTATATAATTAATAGCTCTGATGTAACACGTTAAATTAGCATTATTTTTTATATAATTAATCGCACTGATGTAACACGTTAAATTAGCATTATTTTTTAGATAATGAATCGCTCTGATGTAACGCTGCATCGACGGCCTTAGTTCTTTTTAAAGTTGACACCGTGTCTAATAACTGTGGTGGTCCTGTGCAACACAATGAAAACAGTGATACGCAGCGCAGTGGTTAAAGACGTCCATTCAGCACGTTTACATCGAAAACTAATTTTCAGCTCGTCTGTTCGCGCGTGACTAAATGAGAGCGTGTAGCGTGAAACTGCATTTAAATTAAAATGTTAAAATAATATAAAATATATATATATATATATATATATATATATATATATATAGCCTATGTTATATTAAATATATACTCTAAAATTTGTACAAATATTTATAATAATATTATTTATTTTTTTATTTTATTAATCACAAGCCCAGCCTGAAACTCGACAGTTTGTCGGGTCCCTTCGAGCATTTTTATTTAATATTTGAGTTCGTTGTGAAGTTTTGAAAAAGTATGTTTAGTTTCAGTTTTTATCTTATTTAAATAAATGTAGCTTTAGTTTTTATTTTAGTTTTTGTTAATGATAAAGACACCGGCTCGGACAGCGTGAACATTCTGCAAAGTGACTCCTTTTGTGTTCCACAATAAAATTGGGGCATTATTTTCATATCATATAATTGTGACATCATTCACTGATACAACATCTTCCTGATCATTTGTCCATTGTGTGTGTGTTTTCAGATCTTGTTTGATAATAAGGCTCACAGTGGTAAAGTGAAGCTCAGTTTGCTCAACGAGGCGTCCATTAAAGAGTGCCGGGATCCTAATGTGTCTGGACACGGTGAGACGACACTAAACACTCTCTAGAGCTGTGTCCGTTTGAACCTCTCTCAACTGTCTCTCTCTCCGTTAGCGGACAGTTACGCACGCGTGGCGTTTGATGTGTTGGTCGCGGTGGTCTGTGGTTTGTCTCTGGTGTTGTGTGGACGCTCCATCCTCAGAGGAATTGTCCTGCAGCACGTAAGAAAGAATTAAACACAGTAGAAATATGACGTTAAATGTGATGAATGCCGACTTCAGCACATTAAGATCTAAAGATGCTGTTGATTCCTCTCAAAGCGGCTTCATTTGTTTGTGTCTGTGCAGGAGTTTGTGTGTTATTTCCGTCAGTCACTGGGTCATTCGGTGAGTTGGGGTGATCGTCTGGAGTTTATTAACGGCTGGTATCTGCTCTTGATCATCAGTGATGTTCTCACCATCATCGCCTCCTTTATCAAGATCGCAATCGAGACCAAGGTCACATATGTACTTGTGAATCTTTCAGACGATCTCGGTGAATTGAAGAAACGCTGTAGGCTGATCCGTGTTTTGCTTGTGTTGCAGAATCTGTCGTCGTATGACGTGTGCAGTATTTTGATGGGCACCTCGACTCTGCTGGTGTGGGTGGGTGTGATCCGATACTTCAGCTTCTTTCAGAAATATAACGTGAGTAAACCGCACACACATTCATACAATTCTCATGATGAATTCTGTTGATGATAATAATAATGCATCTCTGCAAGCAATAAAATCAAAGAGTAAATGTTTGTCCTAAATCAACTTTTTGTTCTGTTCTCAGATTCTGATTGTGACACTCAGAGCCGCGTTTCCAAACGTGATTCGATTCTGCTGCTGCGCTGCAGCCATTTACATGGGCTACTGCTTCTGTGGCTGGATTGTTCTGGGACCCTATCACACTAAAGTACGTAACATTATCACGCTAAAGTACGTAACATTATCACGCTCAAGTACGTAACATTACAATTAGCACGCTAAAGTACGTAACATTACCACACTAAAGTACGTAACATTATCACGCTAAAGTACGTAACATTATCACGCTAAAGTACGTAACATTATCACGCTAACGTACGTAACATTATCACGCTAAAGTACGTAACATTATCACGCTAAAGTACGTAACATTACAATTACCACGCTAAAGTACGTAACATTACCACGCTAAAGTACGTAAAATTATCACGCTAAAGTACGTAAAATTATCACGCTAAAGTACGTAACGTTATCACACTAAAGTACGAAACATTATCACGCTAAAGTACGTAACGTTTCAATTATCAATCTAAAGTACGTAACGTTTCAATTACCACGCTAAAGTACGTAACGTTTCAATTACCACACTAAAGTACGTAATGTTTCAATTACCACGCTAAAGTACGTAACATTACAATTATCACGCTAAAGTACGTAACATTATCATGCTAAAGTACGTAACATTACAATTATCACGCTAAAATACGTAACATTACAATTATCACGCTAAAGTACGAAACATTACAACGCTAAAGTACGTAACATTACAATTATCACGCTAAAGTACGTAACATTACAACGCTAAAGTACGTAACATTACAATTATCACGCTAAAGTACGTAACATTACAATTATCATGCTTAAGTACGTAACATTATCACGCTAAAGTACGCAACGTTTAAATTACCGCGCTAAAGTTCGTAACGTTTCAATTATCACGCTAAAGTACGTAACGTTTCAGTTACCACGCTAAAGTACGTAACATTACAATTATCATGCTAAAATACGTAACATTACAATTATCACGCTAAAGTACGGAACATTACAACGCTAAAGTACGTAACATTACAATTATCACGCTAAAGTACGTAACATTTCAATTATCACGCTAAAGTACGTAACATTATCACACTAAAGTACGTAACATTACAATTATCACGCTAAAGTACGTAACATTATCACACTAAAGTACGTAACATTACAATTATCACGCTAAAGTACGTAACATTACAATTATCGCGCTAAAGTACGTAATATTACAATTATCGCACTAAAGTACGTAACATTTCAATTATCGCACTAAAGTACGTAACATTTCAATTACCGCGCTAAAGTACGTAACATTATCACGCTAAAGTACGTAACATTACAATTATCGCACTAAAGTACGTAACATTTCAATTATCGCACTAAAGTACGTAACATTTCAATTACCGCGCTAAAGTACGTAACATTATCACGCTAAAGTACGTAACATTACAATTATCGCGCTAAAGTATGTAACATTACAATTGTCACGCTAAAGTATGTAACATTACAATTATCGTGCTAAAGTACGTAACATTTAAATTATCGTGCTAAAGTACGTAACATTACAATTATCGTGCTAAAGTACGTAACATTTCAATTATCGCGCTAAAGTACGCAACATTACAATTATCGCGCTAAAGTACGTAACATTACAATTATCGCACTAAAGTACGTAACATTACAATTATCACGCTAAAGTACGTAACATTATCACGCTAAATTACGTAACATTACAATTATCGCGCTAAAGTACGTAACATTTCAATTATCGCACTAAAGTACGTAACATTTCAATTACCGCGCTAAAGTACGTAACATTATCACGCTAAATTACGTAACATTACAATTATCGCACTAAAGTACGTAACATTACAATTATCGCACTAAAGTACGTAACATTTCAATTATCGCGCTAAAGTACGTAACATTACAATTACCACGCTAAAGTATGTGAAATTGTGCTCATCCGTGTCTCTCTCTCTCAGTTCCGCTCTCTGTCTATGGTGTCGGAGTGTTTGTTTTCTCTGATAAACGGAGATGACATGTTTGTGACGTTCTCGGAGGTGGAGCAGAGCGGGACTCTGGTGTGGGTGTTCAGTCAGCTGTATCTCTACACCTTCATCTCTCTCTTCATCTATATGATCCTGTCGCTCTTCATCGCACTCATCACTGGAGCGTATGACACCATCACAGTGAGTGACGACACATGAGCACAGAGTATACTGTAAAACAGTTATTAATCGACTTCTCATTTCAATGCATGTATCATCCGCTCTTAAATAAACACTCTGTTTGTGTTTCTGTGTGCAGCAACAAACCCAGGAAACCCCCGAGGTGTCTGAACTGCATCGGTTCATCTCCGAATGTACCGACACACCAACCTCTGGAAACTTCCGCAGCCCAGAAAACTCCAGATGTTCTCTCTTCAGCTGCTTGAACTAGATTAAACTGTGTGTGCATGTGTTTGTGTGTATGTGTGTGTGCTTGTTTGCATGTGTCCTTCTTTGTGTGTGTGTGTTTGTGTTTGTGTGTGAGAGAGAGTGAGTGTGAGTGTGTGAGAGATTGAGTGTGTGTGTGTGTGAGAGAGTGAGTGTGTGTGTAAGAGAGAGTGAGTGTGTGTGTGTGTGTGTGTGTGTGTGTGTGTGTGTGTTGTGTGTGAGAGAGAGTGAGTGTGTGTGTGTGTGTGAGAGAGTGAGTGTGTGTGTAAGAGCAAGTGAGTGTGTGTGTGTGTGAGTGAGAGAGAGTGAGTGTGTGTGTGTGTGTTTGTGTGTGAGAGAGAGTGAGTGAGTGAGTGTGTGTGTAAGAGAGAGTGAGTGTGTGTGTGTTTGTGTGTGAGAAAGAGTGTGTGTGTGAGAGAGTGAGTGTGTGTGTGTGAGTGTGTGTGTATGTGTGAGAGAGAGTGAGTGTATGTATGTGTGTATGTGTGTGTGTGCGCGCCTGTTTGTGTGTGAGTGTGTATATGTATATGTGTGTGTGTGTGCACCTGTCTGTGTGTTTGTGTGTGAGTGTGTATATGTGTATGTATGTGTGTGTGTTACAGCTTTATAAGGAGGAAATGCACAGGGGGGCAGGTACACTACACCATCCACATTAATATTAATGTCCAAATAAACCTGCAAGCTATGCATCCTTTTATCCATGCACACACACTCACACACACACACACACACACACACACACACACACACACACACACACACACACACACATACACTCACACTCCTTGGGCATCTAGAGAGGTTTCCTCTGAATATGGACACAGATCGGTCCATGAGGGAATTGCTTTAGTGATGCAGAGACGCATCAGATGAAGCTTTGTGTGTTTGAAGAAGCTGTTATTGGACGCTTTAAACAGCCGTTAAACAAGATGAGTACAGGACTGAAGAGACTATAGTTCATCTTTACAAGCACATGAGTGTATCATTACAGAGGCATTAAGAGTTGTTCAGTTGTTATTTATATGTTAGTTTAACGAACAGCTCACGGGAGGACTCAGTGTGGCATGTTTATTATAGTATTATATTGGTCCACAGAATTCATATTGTAAGTGTCATCTTCAGCTCATCTACAGCAATGAAAGAGAGGATCTGTGATGATCTGTGATGTAGCCAGAATGCCTTGTGTTGGTGCTCCTGCATATATTTAGTGTACAATTGTGGTTTCGGGCACATTTTAATGTTCTTTTACGTTTATAATATTTGAAGGTTCATCTAGACGCCGTTGGTCCAGTTTGTTGCATTTGTTATTTGAATCAAAGGGAATTTGTTTTTTATGATGCACATTTTGTTTTAAATGTTTTAATTTATTTGGAGATGTGAATGTGTATCTGATATTTCTTGTGTGTTTACATGTAATTGATATAATTAATGTCATTTAAAGAGGTGAAATGACATGAAAGCTGTTGTCATGCACAGATTTGAGTGTTTATTATGTCATAAATACTCATTTTGAGCCCTTGAAGTCAAATAAAATACATCTGTAAACGTTAACATCAAACATTCTGTGTTTTTACTGTGTGCACTGAAGATTGTTCTCTATATTGACTCCGGTGTTTGGCTTTGTTGTCCTTTTTAGAGATAAGTCAGGACAAAGACATTTAGTGATAGGCCAGTTAATCGGACAGTATTTTGCCGATACCAATGGATTAATAGTGTCAGATCTACCAACCTTGTTAATGGATTAAAACATGTATTGCTCTTAAATATTATGGGGGTGAATTATGAGTAAATATTGCGTAACATACACTGATGAGCCAAAACATTATGACCACCTGCCTAATATGCTGTTGGTCCTCTGTGTGCCGCCAAAATAGCACCGACCTGTCGAGGCATGGACTCTACAAGACCCCTGAAGGTGTCCTGTGGTATTTGGCACCAAGACGTTGGCAGCAGATCCTTCAAGTCATGTAAGTGGCGAGGTGGAGCCGCCGTGAATCAAACTTGTTGGTCCAGCACATCCCACAGATGCTCAAGATTGAGATCTAGGGAATTTGGAAACCAGGGCAACACCTTGAACTCTACATCATGTTCCTCAAACCATTCCCGAACTATTCGTGCAGTGTGGCATTATCCTGCTGAAAGAGGGCACTGCCATCAGGGAACACCATTGTCATGAAGGGGTGTACCTGGTCTGCAATGATGTTTAGGTAGGTGGCACGTGTCAAACTGACGTCCACGTGAATAGCCGGTCAAGCCGGACCCAGAGTTTCCTAGCAGAACATTGCCCAGAGCATCACACTCCCTCCACTGGGTTGTTGTCTTCCCACAGTGCATCCTGGTGCCATCACTTCCCCAGGTAAACGGCGCGTGGACACGGCCATCCACGTGATGTAAAAGAAAACGGGATTCATCTGTCCAGGCAAGCTCATGTGCCCATTGTAGGAGCTTTCAATGGTGGACAGGGGTCATCATGGGTACACTGACCATGACCATCATTAAACGTTTCTGTGACTTGTGCAACAGTAGGTCTTCTCTTGTTTCAGACCAGATGGGATAGCTTTTTTTGCCCTTGCGCTTCGATGAGCCTTGGCTGCCCAAAACCATGTCTCCGGTTTGTGGTTTGTCCCTCCTCGGACCACTGTAGGTAGGTACTCATCACTGCTGACCGGGAGCACCCCACAAGTCTTGCCACTTCAGAGATGCTCTGGCCCAGTCGTCTGGCCATATCAATTTAACCTTGTCAAAGTCGCTCAGGTCTTTACTCCTGCACATTTCTCCTGCATTCAACACATCGACTACGAGAACTGATTGTTCGCTTACCATCAAATCTACCCAGACCTTGAGATGTGGCCTTGTTAGAGGAGATGATCAACCTTATTTTCTTCACCTGTGAGTGGTCATAATGTTTTGGCTCATCTGAATCTGTGTTAATTAAAATTTTTCCTTTACTAGGGTAAGGCGATAAATGTCTTCAACACATATAGATTTTAACCCATTACCCTGATTTTGCGTTGCATGTAAACACCTTTACCAGCGTATCCAATGTGCGCAAGTGTTCAGGGCTCCTAAGCATCCTGGAAAACCTGAAATATTGCCATGCAGTTTTACAGTCATGGAAAATAAGAAAAATACATACATGTCCTGGAAAATATTTTAGTATAATAAAACAGTTTTGACTGTCGAAAATAAGATTTTTGTTACATGTAAAAAATCATGGTAACAATCGTGACTCTGGATAGGTGTCGAATACACATTTGTATCTTTTTGGCACAGGTGACGGATGTGCATTGTAAAACAACCGTTGACCGCCATGAACAAAGCTCTGCCAGCTCTGCTTTGCTCCAACAAAATAGTCTAAGTTTTCATATTGTGCAAAATAGCATTTTCGTTCCAAAATTGCTGGTGTGTTAAATGTGCTGTAAGCGATTTTAGCCATTCTAGAATTTACCCAAGCTGTCAAGCTGAGCCGTTGAATTAGCCATGTGCCCTTTTTCCAAAACGCTGCACTCCAAAGTTACCAAAAGAGCTTTATTGAAACTGACGCCAGCAGAAAAAGTAGTCAAAAACAACAGTAGCGCAATAGCGCCCTCACCTGAGAACTGTTATGAACAACATGGCATAAAAATGGCATTATGCCTCAATGCCAAAAAAGCTGGATCAAACTGGACCACATATAGTTCAATCAGAAAGTATTCAGACCCCCACTCTCATCGATCTACACTCCATACCCCATAATGACAAAGCAAAAAACATATTCTTGATAACTTTTCAAATGTATGAAAAAGAAAAACTGAAACGTCCCATTGGCATAAGTATTCAGACTCTTTGCTATGATACTTGACATTTACCTCAGGTGCATCCCATTTCTCTGGACCATCTTTGAGATGTTTCTACACTTCGACTGGAGTCCAATTGAGGCAATTTCCATTGATTGGACGTGATTTGGTAAGACACACACCTGCCTATATAAGATCTCACAGCTGAAAATGCATATCAGAGCAAAAACCAAGCCATGAGGTCAAAGGAACTGCCTGCAGAGCTCAGAGACAGGATTGTGTCGAAGCACAGATCTGGGGAAGGCTACAAATACATTTTAGCTGCGCTGAAGGTTCCCAAGAGCACATCGGCCTCCATAACTCTCAAATGGAAGAAGTTTGGGACAACCAGGACTCTTCCTAGAGCTGAACCCCTGGCCAAACTGAGCAATCGGAGGGCCTTGGTAAGAGAGGTGACCAAGAACCAAATGGTCACTCTGGTTCTCCAGAGATCATGTGTGGAGATGGGAGAAACTTGCAGAAGGACGACTATCACTGCAACACTCCACCGATCTGGGCTTTATGGCAGAGTGGCAAGACGGAAGCATCTCAGTGCAAGACACGTTAAAAATGCACCTAAAGGACTCTCAGACTGTGAGAAACAAGATTCTCTGGTCTGATGAAATGAAGATTGAACTGTTTGGCCTGAATGGCAAGCGTCATGTCTGGAGAAAACCAGGCACCGCTCATCACCTGCCCAATCCCATCCCAACAGTGAAGCATGGTGGTGGCAGCATCATCCTGTGGGGGGTGTTATTCAGTGGCAGGGACTGGGGACTGGTCAGGGTTGAAGGAAAGCCGAACGCAGTAAAATACAGAGATATCCTTAATGAAAACCTGGTCCAGAGCGCTCAGGACCTGAGACAGGTTTGAAGGAACACCTTCCAACAGGACAATGACCCTAAACACAGAGCCAAGACAATGCAAGTGTGGCTTAGAGACAACTCTGTGAATGTCCTTGAGTGTCCTCAAGGAGAGACCTGAAAATGGCCGTCCACCGATGGTCCCCATCCAACCTGACAGAGCTTGAGAGGATCTGCAGAGAAGAATGGCAGAAAATCCCCAAATCCAGGTGTGCAAAGCTTGTTGCATCATACACAAAAAGACTCAAGGCTGCAATCGCTGTCAAAGGAGCTTCAACGAAGTACTGAGTTAAGGGTCTGAATACTTATGTCAACGTGATATTTCAGTTTTTTCTTTTTAATACATTTGCAAACTTATCAAAAATCTGTTTTTGCTTTGTAATTATGGGGTATGGAGTGCAGATTGATGTGAAAAAATATATATAATTTAAAGCATTTTAGCATATGGCTGCAACATAACAAAATGTGAACAAATGAAGGGGTGTGAATACTTTCTGAATGCACTGTAGCAAACTGATAATGCAGAGGTGACACACAAACGGAAAAATAAAAGCTTGATTTAAATGGATGCCTGAAATGGGGAAGATAACGGTATATTACTACTGTATGGTAATATAGTAATTTGTAGACAACATTTTGATGCCTAAAAATCCAGTTACCACAATATACGTGTGTTTTTGCTTCAATATTATACCTGTTGGTCACAGAATATGTCCTTGAAAAGAGTTTAAATTTTGACATCAAAAATGGAGAATAATGTAACACTAATTTGATTTTAGAGCTGTGTCGGTGGGGGATATTATCAGTGAATTATGACTTAAAATTCAGTCGATTCTCACTCAAAGCTATCGAATGGCTTGAGAACACCATGGACTACATTTGTGGCCTTTTCATCCATTCTGGAGCTTGACAGGGGTGAATATCTCCAGTAACACTTTTGGGATGCTTTTGCAGTGGAGCATGAACACACAGTTTGTGCATTGACATGTATGTTCCAGTAGATGGAGCAGTGAATGTCACGAGCTCATCACCAGCAGTGGGTCATTTACTGACAGTCTGGATAGAGAGAAGAGGAGGAGCTGTGAATGAGGAAAGAGACCGACAACTGAAGAAAACAGACACAATAAAAACGACAGTGATAAATGAAAGCTGGCAAACCATTAGGATGCTTCTACGCTTCGGTCAGAAAGAGTCTGCCAACAACAGACGTCTACATTTCAAATAGAGACATGAGATATGACAGATATGAAGTGCAACACCATCCATTATTTTTTTGTCCATATGGCCAGTGTCTCCATGAGGTCCATGTGGCAAGAAATGGCATTTGTGCCGATGCTGTTGATGAGTGATATGATAAGACGTGTCAGTGACTGAAGCGTCGTCCACTTCTCTTAAGACTGACATACATTATTTAGTGCAGGATGGAGCCTAACAGACATCAGACAGATGGTGAGGGTGAAGACTCGAGCGCTAGGGAGACTACTGAGTCCGTTCCCTCCGTGTCTTGCATTAAAAGTGTCCTTGTTACCTGTCAGTCTGTCACCTCAGGCCTGAATATTTAATATCAACGCTGTTTGTTCCGAGCGTTTCGCGGTCCTCAGGTACTGTTCGCTGAACGCTGATGATGAAGGGGGTTTAAAAGCCCTGCAGCAGGTCAAAGACCTTGATACACACTGCTTCAGACAATAACTACATTTCTGCTAAATGATTTTTACAGTGTTTGTTGTACGTATGGTCAAGTGAACACAAGGCCAAAGTCTTTCTAGCAGGTCAGTCCACTGTCGGCCATCTTTGGGATGCTCTCGGGAGGTTATTTCCAGTCATGCCAGTGCAGCTCATGTCTACTTAAATGGAGAAAGACCAAAATGTCAAAAACGATTGGTCAAGACGACAATCAAAGGACATATTTCAATTCAGCAGTTAAATCTGACAGCACTGGAATCATACATTTGTGTAGCTAATGCCCATGCGCGTTCTAGACTCGAATGACACTCGATGTCTGTATCTAAAAGATGATTGGCTCTTTTTTGTAAGGCGAGACTTCCTGTCTACATCCGTTGATCGTTGGGTGCTCAGAGCTCCTTGGTTGAGTGTTCCAGTTTCTCCCATTCATTTGAATAGAAGTGGTGCGTCTCTGCTCAATAAGCTATGGTTAGGTTAGGGTTAGGTTAGGTTAGGTTAGGTTAGGTTAGGTTAGGTTAGGTTGGGTTAGGTTCTGTTAGGGTTAGGTTAGGTTAGGTTGGGTTAGGTTAGGTTAGGTTAGGTTAGGTTAGGTTAGGTTAGGTTAGGGTTAGGTTAGGGTTAGGTTCTGTTAGGTTAGTGTTAGGTTAGGTTAGGTTAGTGTTATGTTAGGTTAGGTTAGGTTAGGTTGGGTTAGGTTAGGTTCTGTTAGGGTTAGGGTTAGGTTAGGGTTAGGGTTAGGGTTAGGTTAGGGTTAGGTTCTGTTAGGGTTAGGTTCTGTTAGGTTAGGTTAGGTTAGGGTTAGGTTAGGTTAGGTTAGAGTTAGGTTCTGTTAGGTTAGGGTTAGGTTAGGTTAGGGTTAGGTTAGGGTTAGGTTCTGTTAGGTTAGGTTAGGGTTAGGTTCTGTTAGGGTTAGGTTAGGTTAGGTTAGGTTAGGTTGGGTTAGGTTAGGGTTAGGTTAGGTTAGGTTAGTGTTAGGTTAGGTTAGGTTCTGTTAGGGTTAGGTTAGGGTTAGGTTCTGTTAGGGTTAGGTTAGGTTAGGTTAGGTTAGGGTTAGGTTCTGTTAGGTTGGGGTTAGGTTAGGTTAGATTCTGTTAGGTTAGTGTTAGGTTAGGTTAGGTTCTGTTAGGTTAGGGTTAGGTTCTGTTAGGGTTAGGGTACGAGTCCTGAAGAGCACACGAGTCGACACGTTAGCCAAAAGTGTCATAGAAGCACCTCAAATGATATGGTTGTGTTTTTCATCTCACATTGGCCTTTTCTGACAGTATTGGTTAGGTTTAGGTTTTAGGTTTAGGGTTGGGAGGTCACCTTTTGTTGATTTGAAAACTCATGAACCTTAAAATCCTCATTTGTTTGTATTTAACTCGCTTTTAGCGCCACACAGTGGACATTTCACCTCGAAACTGCCGCATATAGGGAACCAAGTCATATTTAGCAAAACTATTTACCACCCCTGGAGTCGTGAGTTTGAATCCAGGGCGTGCTGAGTGACTCCAGTCAGGTCTCCTTAGCAACCACATTGGACCAGTTGCTAGGGAGGGTAGAGTCACATGGGGTAACCTCCTCGTGGTCGCTATAATGTGGTTCACGCTCTCGGTGGGGCGTGTGGTGAGTTGTGCGTGGATGCCGCGGAGAATAGCGTGAAGCCCCTACGTGCACATCTCCGTGGTAACGCGCTCAACTAGTCACATAATAAGATGCGCAGATTGACGATCTCCGACGCGGCGGCAAATGAGATTCGTCCTCCACCACCCGGATTGAGGTGAGTCACTACGCCATCACGAGGACCTAGAGCGCATTGGGAATTGGGCATTCCATATTGGCGAGAAAAAGGAAGGAACATTTTTTAAATTTTGTTATATATTGTGTAAATCTTAAAAAGGCTTAATTTTTGTGAAGTTTTACATGCAACTCATGCGTCATGTTCCATGTGTTCTGAAGACCTACAGTTGTTTTAGTGAGCATTAACTCACAATTTAAGTCATTTTTCAGTGAAGATCTTGAGGTTCGTTTCACTTTCATTAGAGTTATGAAAGGAGATCGTACATGGTGTCTTGCCTGTTTGCACAAGAACAATTGTGCATTTTTTAATGAGTAAATAATGACCAAATTTTGATCTATGGCTCAAATATTCCTTTAAGTTATGGTAGATATACGCATTCACAATCATTCTCTTGTGGGAAAATGGAAATAGGCACGAATGCGAGACAAAATGCTCAACAAATGGGTTTGTGGGTATCGAGATGCAGTTTTTTGTTACGATAATACATCCCAGTCCCGGGGAAATGTCTTAATATATACTCAGAATGATGTACTTTCCCATCAACAGCGAAGTACAAACTGGGAGAATTTCATTTGATTGTGTTAAATGTATAAATGATGTTTTTAGATTGCTGCCTCTTGCCGGTACAGAGAACTCAGTGAAATCAAACGACATACAGAAAACAATATCAAGTCAAGAACGGTTTGTGTATTTACTGTACATAAACTGAATGTAATGAATAGTGTAATTAAGCATTATAATGGCATTAAAGCTGTGTTGTAATTGTATTTTCTATCTCATGATAACTCTAGATGGTGTTTTATGCGTGTGTTCAAGCGTGTGCTTCATTAGCGTTTATAAGCTGAACGTCAATCAGCTGCCGTGTTGGCATGTTCCTGTCTCCAGGGTAACCACATGTGTAAACGTGAATCAGGGCTCTGGGTGTGCAGCTGACGGAGGTGTGTGAGTGTGTGTATGAGTGTGTATGTGTGTGAGTCTGTGTGTGTGTGTGTGTGTGTGTGTGTGTGTGTGTGTGGGCATGTTTATGTGGTTTAAGAGGACAATTTATTAGGTTACAAACTGGTAATTTCAAGGGTATTATGCTATACATGTGGTTTATGAGGACATTTCTAGTTTCTCCATAATTTAAATAGCTTAAAAAACATCTTAAATTATGTTTTATTGAAAATGTAAAAATGCAGAAAGTTTTCTGTGAGGGTTATGTTTAGGGGTTGTGTTGGTTTAGGGGTTGTGTTAGGTTTAGGGGTTGTGTTGAGTTTAGGGGGTGTGTCGGGTTTAGGGGTTGTGTTAGGTTTAGGGGTTGTGTTGGGTTTAGGTGTAATGTTGGGTTTAGGGGATGTGTCGGGTTTAGGGGTTGTGTTGAGTTTAGGGGGTGTGTCGGGTTTAGGGGTTGTGTTAGGTTTAGGGGTTGTGTTGGGTTTAGGGGATGTGTCGGGTTTAGGGGTTGTGTTGAGTTTAGGGGTTGTGTCAGGTTTAGGGGTTGTGTCGGGTTTAGGGTGTGTGTTGGGTTTAGGGGTTGTGTTGGATTTAGGGGTTGTGTTGGGTTTAGGGGTTGTGTTGAGTTTAGGGGTTGTGTCAGGTTTAGGGGTTGTGTCGGGTTTAGGGGATGTGTTAGGTTTAGGGGTTGTGTTGGGTTTAGGGGTTGTGTTGGGTTTAGGGGTTGTGTTGAGTTTAGGGGTTGTGTCAGGTTTAGGGGTTGTGTCGGGTTTAGGGTGTGTGTTGGGTTTAGGGGTTGTGTTGGGTTTAGGTGTAATGTTGGGTTTAGGGGATGTGTTGGGTTTGGGGGTTGTGTTGGGTTTAGGGGATGTGTTGGGTTTAGGGGTTGTGTTGGGTTTAGGGGATGTGTTGGGGTTAGAGGTTGTGTTGGGTTTAGGGGTTGTGTTGGGTTTAGGGGATGTGTTGGGTTTAGGGGTTGTGTTGGGTTTAGGGTTTGTGTTGGGTTTAGGTGTAATGTTGGGTTTAGGGGATGTGTTGGGTTTAGGATTTGTGTTAGGTTTAGGGGTTGTGTTGGGTTTAGGGGTTGTGTTGGGTTTAGGGTTTGTGTTAGGTTTAGGGGTTGTGTTGGGTTTAGGGGATATGTTGGGTTTAGGGTTTGTGTTGGGTTTAGGGGATGTGTTGGGTTTAGGGTTTGTGTTGGGTTTAGGGTTTGTGTTGGGTTTAGGTGTAATGTTGGGTTTAGGGGATGTGTTGGGTTTTGGGGTTGTGTTGGGTTTAGGGTTTGTGTTGGGTTTAGGTGTAATGTTGGGTTTAGGGGTTGTGTTGGGTTTAGGGGTTGTGTTGGGTTTAGGGGTTGTGTTAGGTTTAGGGGATGTGTTGGGTTTAGGGGTTGTGTTGGGTTTAGGGGATGTGTTGGGGTTAGAGGTTGTGTTGGGTTTAGGGGTTGTGTTGGGTTTAGGGGTTGTGTTGGGTTTAGGGGGTGTGTTGGGTTTAGGGGTTGTGTTGGGTTTAGGGGTTGTGTTGGGTTTAGGGGTTGTGTTGGGTTTAGGGGATGTGTTGGGTTTAGGGGATGTGTTGGGGTTAGAGGTTGTGTTGGGTTTGGGGGTTGTGTTGGGTTTAGGGGTGTGTTGGGTTTAGGGGTTGTGTTGGGTTTAGGGGTTGTGTTGGGTTTAGGGGATGTGTTGGGTTTAGGGGTTGTGTTGGGTTTAGGGGGTGTGTTGGGTTTAGGGGATGTGTTGGGTTTGGGGGTTGTGTTGGGTTTGGGGGATGTGTTGGGTTTAGGGGTTGTGTTGGGTTTAGGGGATGTGTTGGGTTTAGGGGTTGTGTTGGGTTTAGGGGATGTGTTGGGTTTAGGGGATGTGTTGGGGTTAGAGGTTGTGTTGGGTTTAGGGGTTGTGTTGGGTTTAGGGGATGTGTTGGGTTTGGGGGTTGTGTTGGGTTTAGGGGATGTGTTGGGTTTAGGGGTTGTGTTGGGTTTAGGGGGTGTGTTGGGTTTAGGGGATGTGTTGGGTTTGGGGGTTGTGTTGGGTTTAGGGGATGTGTTGGGGTTAGAGGTTGTGTTGGGTTTAGGGGGTGTGTTGGGTTTAGGGGATGTGTTGGGTTTGGGGGTTGTGTTGGGTTTAGGGGTTGTGTTGGGTTTAGGGGATGTGTTGGGTTTAGGTGTAATGTTGGGTTTAGGGGGTGTGTTGGGTTTAGGGGTTGTGTTGGGTTTAGGGGTTGTGTTGGGTTTAGGGGATGTGTTGGGTTTGGGGGTTGTGTTGGGTTTAGGGGTTGTGTTGGGTTTAGGGGATGTGTTGGGGTTAGAGATTGTGTTGGGTTTAGGGGTTGTGTTGGGTTTAGGGGATGTGTTGGGTTTAGGGGTTGTGTTGGGTTTAGGGTTTGTGTTGGGTTTAGGTGTAATGTTGGGTTTAGGGGATGTGTTGGGTTTAGGGGTTGTGTTGGGTTTAGGGGATGTGTTGGGTTTAGGGGTTGTGTTGGGGTTAGGGGTTGTGTTGGGTTTAGGGGTTGTGTTGGGTTTAGGGGTTGTGTTGAGTTTAGGGGTTGTATTGGGTTTAGGGGATGTGTTGGGTTTAGGGGTTGTGTTGAGTTTAGGGGATGTGTTGGGGTTAGGGGTTGTGTTGAGTTTAGGGGTTGTGTTAGGGTTAGGGGATAGAATATATAGTTTGTACAGTATAAAAATCATTATGTTTATGGAAAGTCCTCATTATTATAAGTAGACCAAATGTGTGTTTGTGTGTGTCTGTGTGAGTTTGTGTGTGTGTGTGTGTGTGTGTGTGAGTGTGTCTGTGTGAGTGTGCGTGTTTGTGTGTATGAGTGTGTGAGTGTGTGTGTGTTGAACAGGATTTGCATTACATCTCCACCCGTGCAGAAGGTGTGAGTCTGTCTGTACGCCTGAATGCCGACACACTCCCAGTCCATTTGTATGTTTGTGCTGAACGTCGTTCTGGTGTTTTTGAGAGTGAGTTTCTGTGTGTGTTTTCCTATTGGAGGATAATATTCAAGGTTGTTACTGTAGGTCATTTTTGTGTATTTGAGTCAATTTATTGTATTTTCTGTCTGTTTAACAGTGTCTCTGTTTTTTAGTTGTCACGCATAGCTGGATTTTTGTGTACCAGCATCAGTGGCAATTGTGGGAACGTATAAAGTATTGTTTTTGGAGTCTGCAAAGCTGCTCAGACTGCTACTCAAACAGTGAAATTGCCTTAAATCTAATGTCCTCAACACATGTTAAGCTCAATCATCAGCATTTGTGGCATAATATTTATTCCCACAAAAAATATTTCGACTCATCCCTCATTTTCTTAAAAACAAAAGCACAAATCGGTGTTAAATACTTATTGTTTTAAAAGTATAGACACAAGATGTAAACAATGTGTGCGCTAACATGATTTTAGTGTGATAAAATTGCTTACTAACCGCATCTGTGGAAAGTTACAGAATATCCAATTTTAACTTCATTGCAATGACGACATGATGCCGAAAACCTTGATTTAAACAACTTTTAAAACAAAACATTTAAGACACATGCACACTAATCCAAATGTCATTGTTTATCGAAGTATACGGGAATGTAGAGCGTTTTTCAAAATTTTACATTTTAGGAGGAAAACGCCATTCCAGTGTGGATTAGAGGCATCAACATTTCCACGTTTTCTAGGGATGTCCCGATACCAATACCATGCTCGTGTACTTCTACTTGTGCTCATAAAAATGTTACGATAGCAAAAAACGATACCATCTGATGTTTGAATGTCACTGCGTAAACATTCAACGCACATATTAAAATAACGTTATGTACTAGTGTGATTATTATACCATAAATGCGTCAGTTTAATTAAATAAAGATATAGTTTGCATGTGCTGCACACTTTAACTGTGAGCACTTGTGAATGTGCTGTGCTGACTACACCGGCTGCTCATACCTTTTAGAGCTCCTTTTCTCATACAAGGAAAACATCATCATGAGCATCGCACGCCCTGTTTGTAGCAGATGTCAGTGAGCAGGTCGCTAATTCACTTTGTGATGTGCAGCACATACAGACTACATATTTATATAAATAAATAGCAGACATTTGCAGTTTAATAATCTCAATGGGTCACATAGCGACCTCCTTTTCCAGAAGTGAGAAGCTACCATAAAACACTCACCGAAATGGGCTTCAAAATAAAAGCTTTTGCCAAAATATAAGCTCAATTTAAATGGACAAAAAGTACGACAGAATTTGCTATCCTTTTCCGCATATCGCTGCACCCTTCGGCATATCGCGCTGCCATTTTGCGGCTCATTTCTGCTTATAGCGGCCCATTCCCATTCAAGGCCGGCCCACTGGCCTGCTCAGTTCTCCCGATGACCAGTCCGCCCCTGATCGGCCCCAAAGTGTGTTGGCCCACCAGGAAAATGCCCGGTATGCCAGATTACCAATCCAGGTCTGGGTACATCCAAATGAAAAGGATTAGTGTGGATGTGGCCTTATATATTTCAAAGAACAGACACTTCTAACTTCACAAACCTGAACTTCAGTATAAGGTCTTTGATTCCAGGCTGTTTTCGTGTGGGTGTTTGTTCCTGCCTGCCTGACAGCATGTTTTTAGTTTGGGTGTGTGCTGTAGGTTGTGTTTTTCTCAGTACGGATGTGTGCGAGCGTATTTGACAGAGCTCTAGTGTTCTTGAGTTGTGTTGCCCAGCTGCTTGGCTGATTGGTGGCATTGGGCAACAACAATCGAACAAATAGCACAGGAAGTGAGCGGTGGCTCAAACGCCCCGCTCCTTCCTGCCACTACGGGACCGTCCCCTGCCACAAGGGCCAGGATATTTCCTCCCTTTGTGTGTGCTACTGTAGAGGGCCAAAACGTCCATCACCAACACACTCCCATTAGAGCACTCTGTGGTCTGGACTCTCTGAAATGTCACCCTTTATTTTGCATGGGCGCTCGCTCTCCTGTTGCTAAGGATGAGGTCACCACATGACTGTTTCTGGAGCGAGAATGCTTGAAAGCTCTATGATGTCATAGTTGAGCCAAAGGGAAGGTTCTGTTGATGCCATGCAAATCCAGCCTGATTTGTTGCACCTGTCTGAGAATGTTTTCCTAATGCACAGAATATTCTGGGATGGAACCGCTGGAATATTTCTGTTTGGTTTTACTGTGGGTGTGTACAGAAGTATGTTAAAGGGGTCATAAAATGCTCTTTTTACATAGTTTTATTATCTTCATAATTGAGTAATATATTATCATTTTACACCCTGTCTCTGGCCCTCAGTCTGAAACGCTAGGTTTTATCCTCAGGGTCTCCTTTAAACTTCTATGCAAGTTTAAAGTATCTTATTGGATAACGTCATGCAGCCATTTTTTAACCAGCTCCACAACATTACAAAATGACATTTCAGGGGTTACACATAACGCACATCCAACACATTGCATCTGAATAATTTGTTTCCTTTTTTCCCCAATTCTGAATTCCCAATGCGCTCTAGGTACTCATGGTGGCGTAGTGACTCACCTCAATTCGGGTGGCGGCCAAGGTTGCCTCCACGGCTGAAACGTCAATCTGCGCATCTATCACGTGACTTGTTGAGCGTGTTACCACGGAGACATAGCGCATGTGGAGGCTTCATGCTATTCTCCACGGCATCCACACACATCTCACCACGTGCCTCACCGAGAGCGAGAACCACATTATAGCAACCACGAGGAGGTTACCCCATGTGACTCTACCCTCCCTAGCAACCGGGCCAATTTGGTTGCTAAGGAGACCTGGCTGGAGTCACTCAGTATGCCCTGGATTCGAACTCGTGACTCCAGGAGTGATAGTTAGCATCAACACTCGCTGAGATACCCAGGACCCGCATCTAAATATATTAAACTGTTCATCTCAAGCACAACACATCCTGTCTATACCAGACACCAGAGTTGCATCGCATCAAAGGCAATAGAACCCATTAATCAATAATGCTGTCTACCATAGAATACTCTGGAGGCACATCACATCCAGTGTCACGATCATCCTGCACTGAATGCACATAGAAACGCATCTAAACTGTCAAAGACATCCAGCACATGCTTTCATACATCAGCAATGAAAAAGAACGTGTCCATGATGTGTTTGTCCTCAAAACAGCAAGAGGCAGCCGCTGAATGAGTGGATTCTCCTCTTCAGAGTTGTAACTTGACACGCGTCTTTTAAAAGCGGCGTGAGATATGAATCAAGCGGTCAAAGACGTCTCTCTGCGCATGTTTAAATACAAAAACCATTTACAATAGTCCAGATGGTTCCCCTTCGGTGTTCAGGAATAGTTATCCCACTTATCCGGCTTGTTCGTCCTTCTCTCCATGTTTAGGAACTGAAGCACCAGTGGGCGGGGCCAAGCGTGCGTTGATGTGAAGTAGGCATTAATGTTTTCTCGCTGTAGAGGCGATCACGAATTAATGTACCCCAAATGACGTAGGGTAGTCGCGGAAGTAGAGAACATGGCGGGTTCAATAAATACGTTTTGAGTTCTGAAATTTACAGTAAGTCTTTATAGTAGAAAGACTCTTATATGCTAAAATATCAAGGAACATTTGATTCCTCATGACAGGACATCTTTAAGATCGACATGTGATTGCATTCAGAGGACGAGGCTGAAAATGAAAGGGACAGTTCACCCAAAAATTTAATTTCTGTCATTATTAAATTCAGGTTTCGGACAACACACTGTAAGAGTTCATCCATTTTTGGATGAACTATTTCTTTGGAGATGCGAAGACCAACGCAAAACTAAACACTCAGCAAAAGAGAGAGAGAAAAGAGTCTGATCATCACAGACCCACAGAGAATAAATACAACTGGGAGAGTTTGTGTAGCTAGCCGCTCAGAAATGCATCAGCTTTTGTTCTAGAGTGGAACATTTATACGCAGCTTTGTGTTTCGAGGAGAGAAGGAGAGCGAGAGAGGCAGACAGACATGCCTAAAGCCCACCCTGTGTCCCACTTTCTCCACAGCACCAGAGAGAAAGAGAGACAAAGACTATAAGAGCAACAGCAGTCTGGAGATTTCTCCAGCTTGTCTGGGAAATCAAGAAAATGCTCATTTACCAAACCACAGATACCAGAACACAAGGGTTATTCTATGAAACAAGTGCCTTCGCCAGCTTAATAAGGTGATTTATTTAAAAAAGTGAATTTTGGTGACGCAAATGTTTAGTGTTGGGATTTAATTAAGCCTTCCGAAAGCTTGCAGGGTCGACGGTTTGACTTTACAAGCGTTGAGCTCAACCTCATGGAAATACAAGGTGCTTTTTGCTAAATCAAATGTTGGTATTTCTACTAATATCCAGGGGATAAACTGGGACAGAACTGTCCGGAATGGTGTTCTGGATCCTTCAATTAAAAAAAATGCAAGAAAATGTGCAATTTCCATCAACCAAATTCAAACGTTCATGGATAGAGTGTTTTAATATGCTGATTTTACTCTCAAAAATGCCATTTTGAGCCTATTTTTAAGATTTACACATTTCAATTTAATTGAGTAATGTTTAACATAATTAATAAAGCTTAAAATATTTGTACAAAAAAAAAAGATATATATATTTTATTAAATATCACTCAATTGAAATAGAAATACCTAAATTACATATAATTAATGAGGAATAATATAATAAGTTTTTTTGTAATGTCATACCTCGTCTGGGGCACCAGAATCACCACACGATGAAAGAGTACCTCATTAAACCCCTTCCAATATCCAATTTTAATTATCAGACTAGGCACATATAACTTAAAGTGACAAAAATAAAAAATACAAAAATATTTCTTTGCATGCACATAAAGGATACAAATGTTTACATTATGTTTATTGTTTGTTTATTGACTTTTCAGTATTATTACAGGTTCTTCAAGACGTTCGTTACAATAAAACGTCAAAATGAATTAAACCACAATTTAAAAACGGCACCTGTTTTGTAGAATAACCTTTATCTTTGCACACACACACACACACACACACACACACACACACACACACACACACACACACACACACACACACACACACACACACACACACGCACGTATTTAGTATGTTTTGGATGCAACTACCAAAGAATCTGATTTTTTTTATAATCAGCCCGTCATATTTTTGGGCCCATGCGGTTCGATTTTTATGGACTCTTTTGTTCCTGTGCTGCAAAACCAGGGATGTGTTTGCTAAACTCCATGTCTGTTTTATAAGTGCACAAGTGAAAGATTAAAAGTGCTTTAAAACCCAAAACCGTTTGGAACAGGTCCATGGGGGGCACGTCGGGGCGGGGGCCCCAGAGGCATAGAATAGAAGAGGCGAAAGAAAGAGCTCCTGGGGGCCACGAGGTGGCCTGTGCAATGACTTCATCTCTCATTTGCATAAATCTCAGCCTAGCGCGCTGATTGGGCCGCAGAAACCGAAGCCGCTCGTGCTATTCATCCCTTTCAATCTCACCCCCGATCGCTCGTCCGGGACCGATTGTGTGCGCGTGCGTGCGCCGACCGCCGTTTCATTCTCTCTGCCAGAGACGCGGTAGACGTTGAATCAGCTCCAACGAGTCTGGCTCCCGGTTAAAGCTTGTCTACTGGCTTTTATCTCACACGTTGTCGGCTTTCGTCGATTCACAGTTCCGACAGGACCAACAAACGGTGGTACCGACTGGGCGTTGCTGGAGAAAAGCGCTTAAGATTCGGTAAGATTCGCTGGCTCGAGCACCCGTATTCGGTAAAAGCGTTTCTCGCGTGAAACTCTCAGACATATGATAAGTTCAAGAGTGTGTTTTAGAAGAGTGTTTGGCTGCTGAATGCGTTTCTAATGTAAATATATTTAGATTGAGTTCTTGTTCTCGCTTGTCATTGTAATAAATGAGATCATCAGGCGAGAATGCCACCGCAGCGATCAGGTTTCACACCGGTTTGATTTATAAAATGAAATCTATCACAGTCGATTGAATTGTGTGTCACCGGCATGATTGCCGTTCTTTAATCCCGTGTCCCCTTGTTCATCCTTTCTTTGAGTTTTAATGGTGGTTGGGCGGTGACGGTGTAATTCACTCACACTGATCGACTTTAATCACGGACAGCCGTTCAGAAAACACATTACAATGATTTATAACACGGGTTTCTATGCGAAATGCTTTTTGTGGAGTAGATTTATTTTACAGCTGTGAAACTTCCCGCTTTTCTCTTCTGTCGGGTTCTTTTGTTCTGAGCCTCCTCCACCCGCCCGGTCCATATAATATATTCACATTTTCGGTAAAACAATTAAATGATAGCCTATTAAACTGGTCGTTCTGTATAGGCGTAATCACTAATATATAAGACCTACACGCTTTATAAATAGCCTTTATTAAATTTAAGAATCGATGGTGAGTAAAAATGTGCCAGACAAATATCAGAATGTCACATTAAACCACAATATACAAATATAATACATTAAAATAACAGTTGAACGCTCCACATATCTCCTTTATAACCTGTCATTGTAAAACGCGTTAATAGTCAATGAAGACGTGTGTGTGTGTGTGTGTGTGTGTGTGTGTGTGTGTGTGTGTGTGTGTGTGTGTCCTAAACCGGATTCTAGTGTTGTCATGGCAGCATCGTTCCAGTAGTCGGGACCGATACCAGTGAATTTCACGGTTATCGATACCTCAACAAAAACATGCTAATATGATGCTATTGAACAAATAAGTTTAGTTATTTTTAATAATTATTTTCCAGAACATGTTTTAAAGATTAATTTAATCATCAGAACGGAGATTCATCTAATCAATTAATACTTAAAGCTTTTAATAAGTGATTTTTTTTTATGTCATTGTATTTTTTTTACCAAACCTTCATCAACTGCTGTCTTGTGATAAATTGATTAATTATTATTATTATTATTAGTACTACAGAGAATATTACATTTTACTATACAGTTGTATTATTAATATATTTTTATTTTAAATTTTTTATATGATTTCTTCAATTTCAAGCGTCTAGCTTTTATTTTGACTCATGCTCTTATTATGACGGGTGTTTTTCGCCATAAGCTTCACTTTTCCAGATAAAGTTCACAACACTTAAGTCACGTCTGAAATCTCTTTACACTGTCCTGAGAGTCTGACACATGACATGTAGGACACAGATTTGGAGCGTCTGTATTTTAGATTACTGGTGTTTGTGTATGTGGTCATTTTGAAATGTTGTTTTAAAGTTTATTACTGTGAAGCATGTTTTAAATGTTAATTAAATAAAGTTGAGATTAAAGCACAAATGCTGTGATTTAATTATATAAATATATAGTGTACATGTGCTGTGTGGTTCACGGTGGATTAGTGCTCTGCTCTGTCATCTCGTACAACGTGAATGATTCTCAATATGTATGAGTGGTCATATTTATTCATTTAAAGTACGCAGCTCATCCACAGTAAGATTGCAGCCTTCAGCGGTTTAATAAATCACATTAGGACATTTGGATTAATTGTCCATTTCAGTGTTAAGTAACAGGTCATACATTCAAAATGAGCATTTTAAAGCTGCCGTGCGTCAGTCATATTGCGTGCTGGTACCGGATAGAGTCGGTGTTCAGTACTACAGAAATAGTGGTATCGTTACATCTTTTTTTATTTTAGTACCGACATGGTTGCTAAGTACCTGTACTTTTGCAACACTGCAGGATTGTATCCGGCTTATATCAGAATTGTCTGACAAAACATAAGAGATATTAATAGCTCAGTTCATATAAAATATATAAGCTTCAAAATCTGCTTTTTACATCATCACCTTCAAAAAATGAGCTTGAGCATTTGTGTGAAGCTGATGTCAATGTACCGGTATATTGGTGCTAGTCGATCGCTGCAGACGGAATATCGCGAACAAACGACGCCACCTGCCAAACAAATGCCTGCTGGGGAAGTTTATCTGTCCACATCTTGAAAAAACCCAAATTGGGCTGATTGCTAGGGAGGGTAGAGTCACATGGGGTAACCTCCTCGTGGTGGTGATCAGTGGTTCTCTCAATGGGGCGTGTGGTGAGTTGTGTGTGGATCATGGAGAGTAGCATGAGTCTCCACATGCTGTGAGTCTCCGCGGTGTCATGCAGCTGAGACTTGTGCTCCACCACCCAGATTGAGGCGAGTAACCACGCCACCACAAGAACCTACTAAATAGTGGGAATTGGGCGTTCCAAATTGGGAGAAAAAGGGATTAAAAAAAGAAAATGTAGGCGGCGGGCGGTCAAGCCGCGCTGCTGTGCTGATGACGTGTTTTCCTTCACACATAATGTGGACACCCGAAGTATACTTTGACCTTTAAGGCCCAGGTATACATATTGTTTGCGAGTTCTGGATCATCTCGTCCACATTGCCTTTGTGAGTATTGTATCAGACAAATATTAGAAAAGTCTGACAAAATATATAAAGATATGAATTTGCTCTGTTCTTATAATGTATTCATAGATTCAAAATCTGCTTTTTACATCATCAGCTTCATAAAATGTGCTTAAGTGTTCATGTGAAGCTCATGTCAATGTACCGGTATATTTATCATGTATCACGTCAGACTGAATACAGCGATACAGTGAATATAGTGAACAAACAAAGCCTCACATCCTGCCAAAATACAGACCACAATTAACAACCAGCAGTTCAATATCATTCAATGCTCTGCTGTGAATTATTGATGCTTCTCCACAGTTAGCGACCAAGGGCGATAAATCTGACCGGGTTTCTAGAAATGTGCTTGAGTTTGGAGATGATCCAGAGTGACTTCTCCTCTCAGAGTCGGTGGGGGTCTTGCTTTCAGAAGCATTGTATTATTTTGAAACGTTGGTATAGCCAATGAAAATCAACAGGGTGGTTTCTTGGCTTTGCTCACTGCCTAAATTTGAGAACATCTTATTAAGTCAAAAAGATGCGTGTCTGCAAGAATTTGGTTTGGGTTCCCCTGCTGTTAAATCTTTGCTTTGTAATGCAGTTCATCCCATGGTCTTGCTTAATAGTCCCTTTTTCTCTTCTTGGCGAACAATAGGTTTAAAACGGATGCCTCAGCCCCCTGCGGTCAGCATCTCGCAGCTCCAGTGCTGTTTCTGCTGGGTTACTGTGTCAAATTATAGTAAGAATTAACAAGGTTTTCTAACGATACAGTCGGCGGTGTACATAAATTCATAATATGCGAGTCACTGGTAAAGGTCAAAGCGAACCAATCATTTCAGATTCATTTTTGTGCATTCATTGTCATTGTTCTGCCACGTTATGATTGTGATACAATGCCGTGGCTGTCTAACTCAGGCCTGGGATTAAGCTCCTGGAGAGAGTCATTGTCAGTAATTACAAATGTGTCATGGCATGATGGGTAATGGTCACTGTATGAGGAATGGGGGTGGGACACGGTCATCTCGGCAGTGCTCCGAATGGCAACTCTGGTTGTTGGTCTATTTTCTCAGAACATACTATTCAGCCAACGACATCAGAACGGTCACAACAACTCGTTTATGATTATCCAAACTGACATATGAAAGTATGCCTACACCGTTGTAGTGAACGCACAATGTCCCAAGACGCAGCTACTGCTGTGGTTTCCCGTTTCATGTGTTGTTTCTTTGATATTTCTGCGATATGTTCTGAAGAGATTCCTCCTCTTGTAAAGATCGCACCCTTGGGGCGGATCAGTTGTCACTGTGGACAGTTAGCTCTATTTGGACGGATATTATGTTGCAGCTGGGGTAATTTCAAGGATTCGTATCATTCTGAATTCTTTTTTGGGAGTGTTTTGTGGTTACGGTTCAGCTTTCTGTAAACACGTCTGCCGTGAAGTTGTAGCACTCTTGCTGTGTCAGAAGCGTCATTGTAAGGGTTTGGGTAGCTCCTGACAGACAGGCCTGTCTTCTTGATCCATTTTGGTTCATTATCTTTTGTTGCAGTCAGTCCAAGCAGATGCCAGATGAATGGAGTCTTTGAGAGTAAACCACAGATTGCATTGGGTGCTGTTGTTTACTGATGCTGTATTGACCTGCTGTAGCGGCTGTAGTTCACATAGCACTTTCATTTCTGATGCCCTGTTGAAGTGCACATTGCAGTCTCTGAAATTTAATATTCTGTTTTCTTCAAATTTGCCTATGCAAAACTCGCCACAACTATGAATGTGTGTTTTGCTTGGTTGCTAGGTGGTTTCTTACTGACCCACACCCCAAGTCTCAATGATGTTTTGGTGTCTAGAGTGCTTGGGTACCTGATTCAACACTCAAAAAAAGTATTTTAAGATTGACATATTCATGGCAAAATTGCATTAAAATCATTAGAATAATCTTTAAAAAATATACCTAAATATTTTAAGAGTTAAACATTACAAAATTACATTTTATGGAATTTTGTTATGAAACTGAAATCCATGAATCTTAAAAATAAACTTAACTCAAGAGTTCACATCACTAAACTAATTATTAGCAATAATGATGATGATGATGCATCTCTCTTTAATGTCACAATTGTTTCTTCTAGACAGAAATTTAATTAAATCGAGAGAATTTAGAGTTTTGCTCAAGTCTTCTATAAGAGATCTCAACAATCAATGCGTGTTTACATGCACACCAATACGCTGATTACTCCCAAAAGTCAGCTTATTTAAAAAAAGCAAGAAAACTGGTTACACGAGAATTGAAATAATTGCTTTAGATGGCAATCGACATGCGCTCAACACGTGCGCACATTGGATAATTTGGTGAGAACACCGGTAGAGGTGTTTACAAGCCACGGCAAATCGGAGTAATGGGCAAAAATCTACCCGTGGCAACCGGTTTATTCTTATGCTTTTTATGACCTTACACCCAGGGCTGGACTGGTAATATAGCCTACCGGGAATTTCCCTGGTGGGCAGATGCACTTTGGGGCCGATCAGGAGTGGACTGGCCATCGGGAGAACCGAGCGGGCCGGTGGGTCGGCCGCAAAACATGCCGAATGTGCCGCGATAAGCTAAAACGAGCCGGTGTGTTATGCAGAAAAGGACAGTGAACACCCCCCGCTCAACTTTTGGGCCAGTTGCTATGTAAAATCCCGGTCCGATTTCTCTTCCCAGTTCAGCCATGCTTACACTGGTGTTTTTTGCGTTTGCATGATTACAAGCATGTAAATGTGTTCATTGTCTCAAACTGTATTAAGACATTTGCCAAGATGTCAAAGTCTGCAAGCAAAAGTCAGAGATAGCAGTATGAAACATTTATCATCAAATGATCTGCGTTAATCTAACCTCATTTTAAGTTTTAAAATGTGGTTAGATTAGAGGACGGGTCAAAGCTGTTCGCAAGCAGCCAATGAAGACCAGAGGTGGGTTTTTCTTTGTTACCAAATTACGTAGGTTAGTACAGGAAGTAAGTCTGGAATTACTAACGACTCGATTCAGGAGTTCAGAATTGGTTCTTTCGTTTGGGAAAACTCATCAAATAACTGCTCCTTCTTAGTTCATACTTGAATGAAACGACTGAGAACTACATTGTGCAAGGGAAAAGAAAAAACTGAGCAATAAAACTAATTCCCCAGGGGTCATTATTAAGTAGTCTTTATCTAAAGCAGCTTATACAGTGTATTCCAGCTTGAGCAACCAGGAGTTGCATGTTTTGGCGCAGAGCTATGATCATTGTAGGGAAATCACTTCTACTGTATGAGTTTGAACCTACCTTTGAATTACCAGCCTAGACCAACTAATGTACCAATAACATCCATATATAAAATCAACAGCTTCATGTCAATTCAATCTTCTCTAGCAGGCATGTTATAAAGTTTTTTGTTGAGTCAGAACAGAGTGGACCCACGAGGGATCAGAGTCCATCTGGAAGGTGCTGGTCAGCTGCGAGCAGAGGGATAATCCTCTTATAGGTAGTCATTTCCTGTAGAGAGTGTGTTTGTGTGTGTCACTACCCCTGCTTGCTGAAGGGCATGTTCATTGTCTGATGCAGATGTCATTTGTGGCCATGCTGTCACAAACACACACTATAAGAAGTCATTGATCGAGCCCCAACAGCTGCTTTTTTATCAGCTCTTATGTAATTTGGCTCACAGTAGATCATAGGAAGAGGCAACTCCTCAAATTACAAATTAGCTAAAAGGTCCCTTTGCCCCAAATGCTCCACCTTCAACTCGGCTTAGCCGCCAAAATGGAGTGACTGGGGCCCACATGCTCCACTGCTCCACACCCCCATTGAGTGACCTCTGCACTTTCTCTCTGTGATCAATATCCCTCAAGTCTCTTCTAATCTCATCTCCTCTCACTCCTGCCAAGCGGCGTGGCATGGCATGGGATGGTGGCTGATACAGATCTGTTTGCATCCCGTTCTGTGGGTGTCCGTCAGAGAATCGCACAGGATTAGCATCATGCTTTGTACCAAGTTAACAAGCTCTGTCATGTGTTAATCTTCTTGTCCCCAAGGGACTGGATTGTATACCACTGGTTGCAATGTTTCCCGCAGCTGTATACTGGGTGGACAGCGGTGATGGTGCCAGCTCCTTCAGTTGGGCTTGCGGTCCATGGCCTTCAACCCTGTCTACACCAGACGTAACCAATGTTGCATTGTGTTGTGTCACAACGTTTTGAGGCTGTTTTAGTACATTCAACCAAATGTATTAAAAGATTACATACACAAACAATCAGCAGTAAGCTGTAGCGCTTCAGAAAAGGTGTATGCAGTTCAGAAATATAACAGGGTGTCCATTAACTATCAGCATGGCCTGACGTAACAGTCGCTTAGCATGATTAATTACAATGGTACAGTTTTTGTGTATAGGTAGTGCAACAGTGCCCACCCATTTTTTCAGCCATTTTTGTTCCAGAAGTATTATTCCCATTAATGTTTTCCATAGGGATTTCATTCAAATCTTTATTAAAGAGTTCTAAGCCATGAACCAAACCAGCTCTGCAGTGAATCACAACATTACAAACAAAAAAGTATTTTAAAAATTAGACAAAAAGACAAAAGGTACAAGACTGTGTACTACTTTAATGAGTGAATGAACTACAATATCATGAAGCATTGCGAATGACGTAATTGAATAAAAAAACGATAGAGGAATATGCAACTACTAATTTAAAGTTTGTTGATAAGTATAGAATCTGTGCATTTTAAATGTATTGCAAATTATAAATTTATATACAAATATACAAGTTGTTTGAGACTGTAGAGAGAGCAAAGCAGTGCGTATGGGCAGCTCTTTTGGTGGACTTTGTTTGACGCAATTCTCTGATTGGTGGATTTTCCCCTTCAGCATCAAGAATAGTGCAGTTCTTCATCAGGAATTCTGCTATTAAACACAATAAAAAAAATAAAAAAGTTGAAATAACATGGACTTATGGCTTCAACGGAAGCATATACCAAAGTTCACCTATGGAGAAAATGAATGTGAATTTCACTTCCAGAACCACACTGTTGCGCTCTTTTAAGCCAAGAGGTTAGTATGTGGCGTTTCGACCTTCTATTGGCCAAACATCTTCTCGTTATTGGAATTCATAAGTTGAATGTTAAAGAACTTGCACTTCTGGTCTCCCTCGTTCAGATGCGTTTGAATGGAACTTAATTTCTATCAGGAAGACTCGCAGACTTGAGTGAAACTGAAGATGACATTTATTTGATGACTATAAAACAGAAATTTAATGTCTCTTTTTGGCGTAAGCCCCATCTGGGGGTCCGAAGAAGTACTCGGAACTGTCATATCCTGCCGGAGATAGGAGGCAGGGGCGAGGAGCCTACCCCTGTGCAGGACGGGACTCAACAGGTGATGCTGGGGTGGAGGAGGTTGCTGTGTTAGCACACTGAAACAGCAATGTGATAGTCTGTGAGCAGAATTATAAAGTAACTGCTTACATGTGATTGGCTAGGAATTACCTAGCTAATGGTGCGACGATGTACAGCTGCTAGTCTTCCCGCTAGAACTACGCTGCCCTTACATGGAGCGCAGAGTGTAGTTTGACCACAGCTTAACTGTTTTTAACACAACTTCATCTATGGTACTTATGCTGAAAAAGAAGAACGTAGTAGTGGACGTAAGCATAAACCTTTTAAATACAGAAGTGCAGGTCACGCCACCTCTGTATTTATATATAATGAACAGAAAAATAACAGCAAGTATCATCTTCAAATGCAAATCATGTGCCAACAGTTTGTCCAATGTATCTTTTCCGCAATGCTGGAAAAACAACGAGATGGACATCTTGTTTCAACAGCCAAGATGTCCATCTTGTGCATGTGTACATGGACCAAATATTAAATAGTGTGACGGAACGCAAGAACGAATCCTTTTTGAATGCCTTACTGTTACTGTGTAACTCACTTAAACGGTCGTATCACAGACAGTTGATGAATCTGGAGCAGCTCATGCCCAAGAAAGCTGATGTAAATCTCCTTGACAGTATAGGGATTACCCCTTCATCACCTGGATGCTGTCCAGGTATCTTCCACAAAAGCTGTTGGTTCCTCAGACAGGAAAAATATTTTCCCCACTTTTCACTCACTGCTAGCGTACACAACCTCAGACCAGTATTGGTAATGCTTCGTCCAAAATCTGAAAAGGCTGCCTTTGAAGAAAGGCATCAAGGCCACTATCCTATCAGGTTTCTGAAGGTTTTCAAATATTTTTGTAACCTATAACCATCCATTTATGGATAAATTGGGATCAAGACCATACTCCAGTCTAGACTCAAGTACCCCAAGTCTAGCAGCAATAACACAATGTTTTCATCTCTACCCTGAGGGTAATAATCTTTTAACCTGATGTCACTACCTGGCAAAGTACCCAACATCCCCTTCCTCTCCTCGCCCTGCTTGCGTCCTCCATTGATTGTTCTGTAAAATGGGCTGAGCTGTGTTCACAACTGTTTGTTTTCATTCTGTTGGGCTGAGCGGCTTCCCGATCTTTGGCCAAGGGTGTTTTGGGAATGCGCTGGCCATGATCGCAATCTTGACAGCGGAGGAAGTAAAGCGGCTTTTGTCCGCTCGGACAGCGGCGGTCCTGTCATGTGCCTCCATGTGTAGTCGTCCTCTTTTCACTCCTCTGCAAGAGACGCTACCCCAACAATCCCTCCTTTGGTGAATTGTTTCTCTGCAATTTTCCTCGGGCTGGCTGACTTCATCTCAGCGCGTGTGTCCTGTATAATGGACTCAGTCAGGGGGCTTTCTAAGTCATGTGATCAGCGAATAGAGAGAGGACCAGTCACTTCACACAGATGCGTCTTGGAAGCCGTCCGCTCTTGAGAGCGATTATGTAAGTTTGTTTGTGTTATGGACACTTACAGCCAAAGGGGCATTCATTCACTCATGAAAAGCAGTTCTGTGACGCAGGCCTCAGTCATACCTTCAATCAGTGTTTTGGATTCTCTGGGGTAGAGAAGGCTGGCATTATCTCAGGAGGAGTAGATAATGTACATCCATTTATCTTGTTCATTTCAGTATAATAGACTATACTGTAAACAGCTCTGACAGTCAAAGTATTTTTACTGATTTCTTTAGCCTACATTTTTGTCATCTTGTTATGACTAATTCATCACAGACAGAAATGGGACTTTTACAGTTTTAACAGTTATATAGTCTAAACATATAATTAGTGGTGATGCCAAGACAAGTATCCATATTACTGTTGCTCACACTGAAGATGCGTTCACACCGCCAGCTACTTTGTCGCTGCATGTCGCCAGTTGCTGGCGGATAGGTCACTAGTGTTGTGTATGGAGAGTCTAAACAGCACTGTTTCTTTACAATTACTATTATTATTAAAATATTAGGATCACGTGAGCTCTACCATATTCTCTCGTATTGGCTGTCGAAAGTCGCTCTTCATTTGCATAAAGTGAAAAGTTTTTGTCGCGTCAATGGACATGCCCACATCCGGTCGCCGTCGCTAATGTTGCCGGAATTCGCCAGCTCACATTGAAAATGAATGAGATGAGGTTGTTTTGTCGCTGCGTGACGCTGGCAGTGTGAACGCAGCTTTAAGTTTAGGGGTTGTTCTAAGTATTAAACTTCAACATGTAACTTTTCCCATACTGTTTGTGCTACAGACATGAATCGGACATGTTTGTGCACTCAGAATAATTATTTTCCCTTTCCAAGACGAGGTTCACTAAGCACCTATCCAGAACACCCTAGCAACGTGCTAAAACCACTCAGAACACCTTAGGAACTGCATATAGTTGCCCTGTGCGACCACCTACAAAGGCGGCAAGTTCTGTAATGCTGGCATTTACAGTACTTCATAAAAAACTACAAATCTATGTTAACAATACTTTAATTTAGTGTAGGTTGGATAAAAAATGGTGAAAGAATATTCTCATAGCTCCAATGGCTGGGTTTCAGTCCATTTATTTTTAAGCACATTTTGGGATATTGCATAAAAATCCTGGATTGAAACACTGGGATGCGAATAAAAACTTGCATAAAAAAAGTATACACTATAAATGTGCAAAGACAAAAAGTCACGTGACTTGAAATGTAATTCTTTACATTTAATAAAATAACCACTGTGGCTTCAACTTCCATTTTAATTTCTGTTTTGTGACAATTTCCCCAGAAGTGATGATTTTATCCTCCTAACTCAATGGGATGGAAAGGATGCTTTCATTGCAAAATGGTTCCAATTTTGTGCATGCATTAAATTCGTAAATTGGATGGAAACATAGCTAATGTGATTAATAGGCTGTGTTTTGTAAAAGGACAAAAACAAAGCCTCTTTAATAACTGTCATATAATGAGATCATAGCCATCAATTTAAATGGCAATTATCATGTAAATAAGATTTAGATTCACTACTAATGTACCATGTAAATCAATTTTACATTTGTAGTCGGTTGCTCACTGCTGTGGTTTGTAATGGATTTTATTAGCATGTGGGATATGGGATTACTCTTCCCTACCGGGCGAACTCTACAGCTCTTTATTCCGAGGGTTCAGAGGGTGTCTGACGAATTACATAGCTGTTTTGTACTCAAACTCCTTGACCTTTTACCCTACAGAGCAGCACAGCAGCGTGTTTCTCACTCAACCAGCAAACCAAAAGGCCGCTTTTTCCCCCACCCTGACAAGGAGCCTCGGTGTCCCTGTTTGTGGTGGTTCTATCTGAATAGATCCAGTGTTCCCTTGTTTTAGACTGAGCAACGGGGGTGAAGGGGCACTTCTGCAACCTCCGGAGGGCACAAGTATAAAGGAGGTGTATGGGGGGTTTAGATGCATAAAGATGCTGTATTATCTCAGTCCAGAGGCTGGAGCTGACCGCCAGGACAGACACAACAGAGTATTGGCTGGACAGACTTGATAAATGCTAATCTGTGACAAATGACTGCTGATTAGTCTGTCCGAAGCTGTGAAACAGCCCTCAAGCCAAAGGCCCCACCGCAAACAACGTAGTCCACAGTGCATGCAAATGGGTTAGGCGATGCAATCTCTACAGCATCCAAATCTTTGCTTCCTCCCAGCACAATCCTTCTATTGATGGCAATTTAAGAGATAAAAAAAAATTGGCCCTGTCTCTTATAGTGAGATATTTACACTGGCCATTAGTGCTAGCTGATTTTGCAGTGCTTCTTTTTTTCAGTTATTAGACATGTCGTTTTGGCCCCAAGTGGCTGATGCTAAGATGGCATTAGCCTGTTAGCGCCTGCTGTGCCGTAGTGGTTAGGCGATTGTGAGAAGCAAGCTTTGCACACGGGGGACTTTTTGAGACTCAATTCAGCACTTATAAATGCATTTATGCATGCACCCATTCACAGGACTGTGTTGCGCTTGCCCTAAGCTAAAGAGGCCAAAGTGCATTTTGCCATAACAAAGCGATGATGGCCTGATTAGCATGGGGACAATCTGCAGTGTTGAGGTGGGACAATACTACACTCTGAAGCGCCATCGCTGGAGACCTGCCAAAAGTAATACATTTAATGTATGCTGTGTGTCTACGTATGCCATGCTTGTTTACATTGTACAGGTATGTGGGTCTTTGAGGGAAGAGCGCTTCTCACCGAGCTGCGGTTAAGAGCAGAGTCATCCCTTCAGGAGCATTAGGCTTCTGTGCCAGGATTGGTTACAATAATTGGATGAGGCGTTAAGCGTGCAGGTGTGCAGGCTTGTCCCTGAGAGTGACGGAGGGCTAGTAAGAGGGTTTGTGTGTAAGAGGGTTTGTAGGTACGATGGTTCTTACATTTTTAAGGTTACTAAGCCACCATTCATATTAAAATGTTAGTTTTAATTCAAGTAAAATACTCTATATGCAGGGAAATATTGTGGTTTATTAGCACTTCTCATATTTGTGCATATAAATGAAATAGCTTAAATATCACTTCCTTGTTCATTCAGTTAAAACAGTGTGGTAAACATGCCTTAATTATTTGTATCTAGATGTTTTAATGTATTTATATGCATGAAACATTTTAAATATACTTGGCAATGAAAACATTTAGCCGTTTCAGAGCAATGCTATATCGCCTAGCCCTATTGCTCACCGTCTCCTCAGTCACCTCCAAATTGTAGTATTCTATTTTCAAATTGTTTTCATGAACAAGCTTGCCGACATCAGCCACTCTGTAAAGGTTAACAAAGGTCAAAGAGGTCAGATTCTCCCCCACCCCAGCATTAGATTGACAACATAGACTTCTGGCCCCAGGGGTCCCTGTTGTTTACATGCAGAGGAAGCAGTCTATATCAGTCAGAAGGATTGTTAAGGTCGTAAGGTTATGTGACGGTGAGTGGCTGTTTTACCCTCTAATCTCTTCAGCTCTACACCACCTGACGTTCTCACGGGCAGTTGCTCATCTATCATCCCAAACAGGATCAATGGCAAAAGATAAAAACAGCAGACACAACAAAGCCTGTATTTATAAGCAATAATAAAATAGAAAGGGCTGATCAAGAGGATGATTTTCAGAACAGCCCCAAAGCTTTCAGGCAATGTAGCATGTGCTTCTTTCTGTCCATAGGACTACAGTCTTTCATGACTTCATTTATAAGTGGTGGTGGTGTAGTGTGCTAAAGCACATAACTGGTAATCAGAAGGTTGCTGGTTTGATCCCCACAGCCACCACCATTGTGTCCTTGAGTAAGGCACTTACTCCAGGTTGCTCCGGGGGGATTGTCCCTGTAATAAGTGCACTGTAAGTCACTTTGAATAAAAGCATCTGCCAAATGCATAAATGGAAATGTAAGTAACTAATTCATTATTTACTCTAAATGCAATTGTTCAAGCACATACTTCTGTGACAGATGTGGAAAAACTAGCAATTTTGATAATCGACTAGTTGGACTAGTCCACTACTCATTGTTAAAGATCATAATGATAAAATTAGGCTCTGTTTTATTCACATGACCACGATCAGATACGTTTCAGAGAAATATTCTGACAATTTTTACTGCAACTATTTATTTAAGCAGTGTCCGACAGAATCAGCAGAAGACATTAATCTCCCCAGAGCACCTCACAAATACAGGAATATTACTCGAGTAGTTAATGTCCAACAGTGATCATCTTGAACTGTATTGTTGAAGCAGCGCTTTGCTGTAACAACAGTGCATAAAACGGCTAAAGCTAAATCGTTAAAGAGATTAAACTTCTTGCAGTTGGTTTTAACTTGCTGACTGTAATTCACTGTTAAGCACAGCAAGCTATCATCATGCAAAAATGCTGTCCAAGATGTGGTCTCCCAATTAATTTGAGAATTGTGTCTCCGATTAAATCCACCACCACTAAAAATATTAATGTTAGTAGTCGATCCCACTTATCGACTATATTGTTGATAGATGACTATTCGATTAGTCGACCATCCTGGTTCATCTCTGACTACTACACTTACTTGTTGTGAGTGCGTTTAACATGTAGCATAAAATGTTATGTTTTGTGAGTTCAATTTCCATGTAAGATTTTGGAGAGAGCATTTTACAATATATCCAGTAGAAACAAATACTATAGTCTATTTGCCATGTGAAGAGTTAATTTGCAAGTTATTGCGATACTCAAGTTCACCATTTCCAAGGATGGCATTAGGTGCTTTGCCAAGTTAAACATCATTATTTATATGGCTCATACTGTACAACCATGTGGCTTATTAAGGAGAGGTGCTATAACTTTTCTAAATTATCTGACTTACAATTTCCACCAGGCGGATGATAAAACGGTATAAAAAGTCCCATGGACTTACATTGATGGAGCCTAGAATATCATTAAGACCTAAGTTTACTTTTATTCATTTAGCAAACGCTTTTATCCAAAGAGATCCAAAAAGTTACTCAGCGAAAACAATTCATGCTAAGTGCTGTAATGCTAAGGTTCGAATAGCTCAGATAGACTTGGGGGTGGGCTCTTTTTACTTGTGCCTGTAAGCAACATCCTAGAACATCCTAGCCACCACATAGCAAAGCCTTAACAAACATTCAAGACACCCTAACATTATAGTGGCTAGTTTTGCCAGAGCAAGCACCACAAAGATGTGGTTTGCACTGCTATATGGATGAATGGATTTCATTTATTTCTTGTTGACAAACTGAGACCTATCTGTCTGGCAGGGCATATGGAATGGGTTCGTTCCCGCTGGCCTTCGCTCTCTTCTCTCCCCCCCCACTCCTCTTTCTACTTCTCTCTCTGTCTCTGTCCCCTCCCCCAGTTTCTCTCATTGGGGATAATCAGCTGCCTGGACCATCTGTGTTGAGGGCTAACTGAGATCATCTTGTAATGGGCAGAATGAGTGGGAAAGGGGTGGAGGGATGAATGTAGAACTCAGAAAGTAACATGGAGTCTATGCAGCTCTGAAGATAATGCGAAAGAGGTGTCCAGTGACACTGAGGTCCTTTGGCATCTGACAGTAGAGGGATATGGGTGAGGGATAAAGAAGGAGCTGAGGGCGTGTGCATTTATGAGTGAGCAATTTAGACTTAGCTGAACTTTGTTATTTTCCCATGCTCCCTTAAACCAAACCCCATCCTCTTTTTGGCCTCTCTTTCTGGATGAACTTTGTTATGGAGGCGCTGCTCTTAAATCAAGCAAACAACATCTGCTACAGCAAGGCATTGTGGGTAATGCATCTGGCATTGCTGCTTTGCAAGTAGTTAGCAATTAGAAATTTCCCCAAAGGATTTTATAGCAAAACTCAGCAGATTTTTTTCTATGAAATGGCACCAAAATAATCTTCTGATGGAAATCTTGCCAAGCTTAAAACTGTATTTGAAATGTCAGCTTGTATCAGCCAACACTCCTAATAGCGGTCAACATCTTGTTTGGTTATAATTCACACAGTTTCAATGGATCCAAAAGCTCTGAATCAGCTGTTGCTTTCCCTTGGCACAATACACTCTGTTCTTTATTCTTTATCTCTTGGGTTGGTTCTCTTAAGCAGTTTCTCCAAGCACTTGCATACTAAGCAAACCTGATTCTTTATCTCATTGTTCAGTTGGGTCTTTCTGCGAGTGAGAGGGGGTACTCTCTTGTTCTCATGTTCAGACTTGTTTATTGTCTGAAGTCACAGATCAGTCTACAACTATTTTGTTGCTCTGTTTTCAGGTCAGTTGTAGCTGTCTGATAGCAGAAGACTCTGACTAGTGGACTGAGTCCTGGGTTCCTGATTCCTCTTCTACTGAGACGGCCTACCAGGACTAGGAAAAGATGAAACCGGATGGTGTTGACACAACAACAATGGAGCCAATGGAGGCATTAAACGCAGGTCCTGTGATGGAGGTGGTGGCGCCAGTGGGTGAAGCTCAAGACCAGTGTTTGCCCGGCATACAAACAGAAGGTGAAC
This sequence comes from Xyrauchen texanus, assembly GCF_025860055.1. Lineage (NCBI taxonomy): Eukaryota > Metazoa > Chordata > Actinopteri > Cypriniformes > Catostomidae > Xyrauchen > Xyrauchen texanus. The sequence continues at coordinate 46,792,274 of NC_068287.1, forward strand.
CACAGCCAACAGAGGCACATTTAGCAACCAACAAGACTGAAAAGGACAAGTCTGCAGACCCCAAAGCAAAGACAAAGGCTCCTGTCAAAACAAAGGCCCCCACTGCTGGAACCAAGGTGTCCTCAACCAGCTCCCGTCCCAGCACTGGCCAAAGCCGCTTGACAAATGGAATGCAGAAGCCACAAACTAATGGTGTCATCAAAAAGACCACCACTGGAGGCCTGGAGAAGAGCTCCTCAACCACTGCTGCCCCTAAAAAAACTAGTAGTACTGCACCCACAACCAAGACCCCTACCAAGGTGGCTGAGAAAAAGGCAGTGGGGATGGCAAGACCTCCGAGTGCTTCAACTAATGGAGTTAAGACAACAGGGACAGCGCAACCAATCAAGAAAGTCCCTGCTGCACCAGCTAATGATCTTAAATCCAAACCAAAAGCTATAGGTCAGTCAAAAGAATTGTATCATCATCTTGATTTCACAATGTACCCTTTTACCCATTTTGCCTTCAAGAAAGCATTTCTGGTACAGCTTATTTTGAATTAACTCTGTATTTTCATGTATGTACCTTTTCAAACACTATTCCCATCATCCCTCACTCTAACTCCAGCTCCAAGACCCGCCTCGGCATCCACCACCAAGCCCAGCACCACTGGTTCTCCCAAACCTGTCTCCAAGACAACCAGGTAGGCATCTCATTTCATCTCCACCCCCAAGTAGGGGTTGCTAATTAGAATTCAACAATGTGGGCCGTCCTCATTCACATTCATGGCTCAGCACTCAGCTTAAAGAATTAGGCATCGATTTTGAGTCCAAATAGGAATGAGTTCCATTTGCCGGGAAATAATTTGTCGCAGTCCTTAAATTCTCAATTTCAAGGAATAAAAAGGAAAAAGCATATAGCAAAGATCCAAAGGAGCAAGTCTCCACAAGTAGGCCAACAGTCTAGCATGCCCTGCAGAGGTTTTACACAGTGAGTTTTTATGCCAAAACTATGCAGCTTTCCAGAGGACAGAGCACAGAAATGTTAGGATAGCATTTTTAGGTCATTGTTTTGGGGTCATCTTACCGGGATGTGAGTGCTGTGACTGCAGCATTTATGGAGTACACCCCTCGTCTTCTGTTGATTAGACAAACTGATAATTCCTCCCCCAACTCATGCAATTGGTTTAATGTTGTTGTGTCATGCTGAATGAGTCGCTCAAAAGAGTATTTATTATAGCATCAGAGACACAGTGTTTACAGTTTTCACTGTAACCCACAAATGGCTTATTTAATGGTGTCTTTGCATACTACGATGGGATAGGAGAAAGTATTTAAACACTTCAGCTTTTACTACTTTCTCTATCTCTCTTAAACGATATATGCTGTGCTTTCTTTTGAGTGAAATAAGGAGGACAAAAAAGAGGTCAGAGTGGGTCTGTTTTAGCTCTCTGCCAGAGGATATTCTGGTTCTCGTTCCAAGCCGCAACCGTGATTCAGTGCAGCTTTAGGGCTGAGCTGTTCATTGTTTCTGTTATTCAGATCTATAGTAAAAGAGCCCATGACTATGACCCATAGCATCTCTGCTCCCCCATCACATGGCTAGTCAGGAAGTTTATTTCACAATTAATTGTGTTTAGTGTATGAATGCTGCTGTACCACAGACAAAGTCATGCACTAAAAAAGGATTTACAACAAAGAGAGACACTGTTGGCAGTGCAGTATATTAGGCTAATCTTTCTGGGACAGCAACCTTGGGTGTTTGTTTTGTATCTCTGCTTCATTATGACTTCAGGCTCCAACACCAAACAGCAGCAACATGGCTGCATGTCCGTGTGCTGTCTAATTAGTAAAGGAGTTTTGTTTTCCTCATTATTGGACCCTGTGGGCATCTTTGATCTGACAAATGTAATGTTACCAGAGGCCAAGAAAGACAGCTGTTGGGCTCGGTTTAGCACTGAGATAGGATATGATCTAATATGATGTAGAAACCAAATTGCCTAGCAGCAAAACAACTTTAAGGAGAAATGCCTTAATATTAAACTTCATATTCCAGCAATACAAATTTTAAGCTGGGATTGGAAAACAAAGTATTTTAAAAACATTTAGGGATTGGTTAATTGAATCTAAAGTGTTGGCCAATACCATAAATGCAAGGCGTATGCGAGTCTTGTATTGGGCGTCAGCTGACTTAGTTGCACAGACGTGCAGAGAATGCACAGAGAAGTTATACATGAGCATTCAGCTCAAAATGTGAATCATTATGATTGATGATGTTGTTGTGCAGCCCTAATGGATGAGATCTTTCATGATGACGTTGATGTCATACCGATGTAGGAACAATGAGCTGGTCAGTACAGGGCACGCCTATCAGCCACAACTAAACAAAGTAATTTCTTATAAATTTAAATGACTGTATTTCCTGCTCTTTCTTACTCTTTCTTTCTCTCTCTCTCTCTCTCTCTCTCGTTCTCAAGGTCGAGGTAGGGTTTAGTCCAACAGAGAAATGTTTTATTACTGCCACTGCGCCTAATCTCCAAATGGAGCGTGTGTGTGTGTCTGAGTGCCCAACAGTGAACTTGATGGATGTTTTAAAACACTTCAGTGACTTCGAGTTTGCTCCAGTGCTCCATGCATTCCCCTTGTCAGCTTTCTGCATTTCGATAAGCTATGGGTGTTTGCCGGTGTCCTACTCCCATTTGTCTTCTCTATTCATTCTTGTGAAATACCGTTTGCCCATAAAAGCCTCCATCATCTGTGGATAATTTTTTAGAAAAGTTTCTTTGGCTTGGATACTCTTAACATATGAGAGAAACCACATGACCATCCCAAAGCAATGTGTCCTGGAGTCAGACCCAGACTCTTATTTTTGGCAGTATGGCACAAAGCATATCTGTTTTCAAACAGAGCATCGAGTTTAGATCAGATTGTTTGTCGTACTACTAAGATGTTAGGGCTGCACGATTATGACAAAATCATAAATGAAGATTATTTTCATTAATTCTATTAATATTTACATTCAAATGCTTATTTTGGGTGGATCAACCGCATGCTGGATCTGTTATGTGTGGCTACGCATGCAAAGCAAGTATTTGCAAGTTTAATCATCATCAACACTAGTTGCCTATAGAGTCAACTCCACATTGGCCCTCTTAGAAGCATTATACTATATAAAATAGGCTTGTTTTTGCAGTATGCAGTATGAGTAGTATTCCATAAGTAATAAGCTAGTGTACTATTTCACATGACACTAAAAAACAACAAAATGGCTGCATCTCCTTTTTATTTTGCCCAATTAGTTTAGAAATTGAACTAAAGGCTTCTATGCAATTGTGATGCCTCCGCAGGCCAAAGAATCACTGCAGATGTAAACATTAAGATTTCTGACTCAGACCATTTTTGCTGTTGGGATAAAATTAATAAATCAAATCTTGTTCAGATGAGTGATTATTGGCCTGCTTTTATGCTGACACAGCACACTGACTCCCACTCATAACCTGCCCATACAGTTGAGTGCCAGCAGGCAGACGCAGTTGCAGCAAACGCTGGTGAGTCATAGCTTCACCAATGCTTTATGATTAATCCTAAAGGGACATGAACCTCATTATTGGGGTTAAAGCATCCCTCTTGCCCAGGGTGCCTCATTAAAATCTTGTCAGCCATAGTCTGGCAGTCGTTATCTCAGGAGGAGGTCGTCTTACTCACTGCTGCAATATCTTCAGGGGAAGTTCTGCCACACACTAATATACAGTAACCAAAAAATTAAACAGTGTTTATCAGCCAATCAGGCTGCAGGCTTCTTCATCGCTCACTAAACATCAAATGGTTCTCTATAAAATGCTTGAATAGCGTGGCGTATCTTGGAGCAATTGGCCTGATATTTAAGCAAACGCGTTTGTCTCCGTGTGCTTGGATTGTTTTCAAATGTCGGTGCATTGGTTTTAATGAGCATTTAATTTTGCATTTACATTTATGCATTTGGCAGACGCTTTTATCCAAAGCGATTTACAAGCGACTATTTGCCCCCAACCCTGACACAGATCTGACAGAAAACATCTACTTTACACAAGCGAGGAGAAAAACAATGGCAGAGTTAACCCAAAAACAAATGTCCTAATTTCTCATGTACTCATTCATTAATTCACCCTTCATTACATGTTTTGCTGCAATTTCTTAGTGAAATGTCCAGCAGAGGGTGCCAAAAGAGAGTGAAATGGTTTTTAAGGTGAATGTTAGATGGAGGTTTTTAATGAGTAAAACGTACCTTCCTATCCTAAAAGTAAGCAATAGTTTCCTAAAGCCAATGACATCCTCAAAGTACAAAGTCCAACACTCAATCAGGTGAACTACCAGGCAAGCTAATCACGTTGGAATGGTGGTACACAGCACAGAACTGGTAAGCAGAAGGTTGCTGGTTTGATCCCCACAGTCACCACCATTGTGTCCTTGAGTAAGGCACTTAACTCCAGGTTGCTCCGGGGGGATTGTCCCTGTAATAAGTGCACTGTAAGTCGCTTTGGATAAAAGTGTCTGCCAAATGCATAAATGTAAATGTAAAATGTAAATGAATAAGTGTGTAAACATAGGTGAGTCTGTAATACATTTTATATGATAATTTTTTAAAATGGTTTCGATATCATGACATAGCAGTTTATGCATATAAAATCATAATCAGGCGTTGTACTCGTGAGGGAATAAAACGTGGTTGTAGTGCCTCCACCGTTAAATTTCACAAGGAAACTACGGCGAAACGTTGAATGCAGCACGTAAAACTCAGTTTGCAAAATGTAGTTATATCAACGTTTATTCTATGAGACCAAGATGTCAAACTTGGTGCGTGAAAACACGTCACATCAGGTCTGACATCAGTGAGCCAAACTGAAAAAATACGGTAACAAGATACAGGATAAGAATGGCGAGTAAACTATGCCAGAATTTCTATTTTTTTAATCTGCTTAATTTGACGGATCATCTTAATATAAACCCACATATGGCTCATACATGTAAAATCAGTGATTATAGTGACTTATCCACATTAGAGCAACAACATAACTGATTAAGAGGGGATTTACTGCATTAGTGATGCCTGTAGTTGACTAACTAGAACATTTAGTGTTTTGTACCAGAACAACCAAGTCCATTAGACCAGTGCTCACAAATGACTGGTATAATGGTATTTAATCAGATGAGAAATACTTTAGTTTCTCTCGCCCTCTCATGCTCACACTGCTAATCTCAGTGACCTCTCTTCCTAAACTGAGTCACCCTGTCACTGTAGATTATACATTGGTTTTATGTTTGAGATTAAGACGATGGCTTTTAATAGAACCTTTTATCTCTCTCTCTCTCTCTCTCTCTCTCTCTCTCTCTCTTTCTATAACCTGTTTTCCCTATGCTTTAATAATATACAGGACTTTTGCTAAGAATATTCCACAAAAGAAATATAATATAATCTTCTATTCCGAGAAGGGCTGTCAGTGCAATCATGTCTATACCTGATTCAGTTAGTCATGATATTATACCAGCGCCTCAGATGCATCAATCATTTTCATATTTTTGTGTTTATTACTGTGCATTTACATTGTTTCCTGCAGTTCAACTGATAAAGATGCATGTAGTCCAAGCGTGAACTCTTCAATCTGCATTTCTCAGTGTGGTCAGAGCTGCTTCTATGAGGCACCGTACTACACGAAAGTAGAGCGAACCACGCAAGTGAGATTGAATCTGATCCCACTGATTAACTGGCTTCCCCAAACACGCTGGATTTGTTTCACTTAATTGACAGTTTTAATCCTGATCCAAATGAGATTGTAACTCATGCAAGTACTTCCTGTAATTCAACTTATAGTGTATGGTGCTAGCAATGCCAAGGTCATGGGCTCCATTCCCTGTGAACATGCATACTGATAAAACATATAGCCTGAATGCATTGTAAATTGCTTTGGAAAATTAGGTATTACATGATGAATTGAATCATGAGATAGATTGGGCTAGTTGTTAATTCCCATCTCTAGTTCTGATACTCAGCTAAATTGGTATTTTCTACCTGATAGTTCGGATTGCCCAGTGCTGTTGCTTCCCTGTTATTGTCCTATGTTCTGCTAGATCTAGAGATGAGGTTAAAAAAAGAACTGCAAAGACTTTAGTTAAATAACAGTGTTAACAGTGCATATGCTTAATAATCACATTGGCTTGCAGACTGTCCTAATTATAGGTTGTGAGCTTAAGCTGTTCTAGTAAAGTAAAACTAGGTTGAAGTGCTATAACACACCACTGCATTAATTCATGTGCAGTTTCCTTTGTCAGGTTCATCTGTTTGTAGACTTTCCCTCTTTGAGCTCATTGTGCCAGAACCTTCACTGCTGGATCACTCTCTCTCACTTTCTCACCTGCTGCTTTGTATGTAGGACATGACAATATTGTAGCATCTCACCCGCACTCCCCCGCCCATCCTGCATGGACTTTGCCTAGAGGAAACGTAGAACGTGGGAAGCATGTGTTTTTTTAGCAAGAGCCATGCTGTGCACCTGAGTGGGATTTGCATGGTTATTTTTACTCATCACAATGAAAGATTAACATGGTGCTCGCTGTGTCTTCTGCGCTGATACGCATCCTGCCTCGTGCTCTACAGTTCTTTATTTAGAGCCGGAGAGACTCATGCAGTGGAGCGTAGACGGAAGAAATCAGAAACTCCTGGCAGGCACGAAGGGTCTGGGTTAGTTTACTCAGACTTGACCTGGATGTTCGTTGCAGTGTCTTTGGCATGGGCTGGGCCTGGCTGAGCTCATACTGGACAACCCTGGTCATAACATGTGTCATCACTGAGTCAGGCATGTCACAGACAACCCAGGATAGAACGGAGGCATTATGGATAGAAAGCTGGGGGTGGGAGGGATTTCTGGAAGAGTGTTTTTTTCTAGTAGTCAGTGTTACTTAAGTTGGTTTCCTGAGCTACCTATCCAGCCTCAGGCCCTTCTGCAGGGTGACTAATCAGAGCTGAGTCTGAGTCACTGCTTTAAATGGGGCTTTGGCTGATTAGCTGGCAAATTTATGACCCTTCACCCACAGCTGAAATTTCAGAAGAGAAGAGAGAATGCACCTTTGCTCATACACAGTAGTATTCAATCTTACTTGCCAGTTTTGTATGGGTCTTTATCTGCATTTTCCAGCTTTGTGGAGGTCCTTACTTGATCAAGCTGGTCATGAAACCTAAACGGAAGTCTCCTACTGAATAGTTGTGCAAGATGGGAGCTGCCAAACTTAAAAATGATTCAATGACTCACCACACCTGTTATTCTGATTTAAACCAGTCTTCCTGTCTAACAATTTTCCCTTTTCGTCTGTCACATCTGCCATTCAGACCTGCTGGATCTGCTCCCACTGCCCGGTCTTCCCCTGCCACTCCAAAGCCAGTGACACCCACAACTGCCGCCAAGACAACTACATCAGCATCCAGGCCAACTACTGCTACACCCAAGACACCATCCACCACTGCTAAACCCTCTTCTGCTAAAACCACAGCGCCCCCTGCTGGCCGCACACCCACTCTGCCCCCTAAGACCACAACACCTGTCAAGAAAGGTTAGCTTATCTCTTATCTCATGGAATAATGTAGTAATCATTAATCATTGAAGTAATGTTACAAGTTAAGCTCAATCGACAGCATTTGTGGCATAATGTTGATTACCACAAAAAGTAACATGGACTCTTTCCTCTTTTATTTAAAAAAGACAAAAACTGGATTTATTGTGAGGCACTTAAAATGGAAGTGAATGGGGCCCACTCCATAAATGTTAAAATACACACTTTTTCAAAGGTATAGCCACAATATGTAAATGTTATAAGTTGTAATATGATATTACTGTGATAAAGTCAGGGATTTTCCATGTTAACCAGCTTACAGGGTTTATTGCATTGCGTCGTCATGACAACAAAATTGTATTATTGAATATAACTTAACACAAATAAGGTTAGTATGCGATTTTAACACATGCAAATAATATTCTTATGATCATATACTGCATATTTAAGTCTTATGGCTATACTTTTAAATGGTTTCTATTTTAATGAAACACCCCCTTTCACTTCCATTGTAAGTGCCTCACTTTAACTGTGATTTTTGCTGCTGCTTATTTCTTCTGGTAATCAAAATTGTCACAAATGCTGTCCATTCAGCTTAATTTAGATTGAACCCAGAACATTCCTTTTAATGCTAAGTTTCAATTAATTTGAAACTGTGATGCTGAGTTTGAAATTATAAATATGCTCTTTTCTTTAGATGTCAGCAAGCAGCCATCTACCCCAGTGGCTAAGAAGCCCTCTGCCTCTCCGCTCACCCGGCCAGCACCAGCCAAGACCACCAAACCCGACACCCCCAAGTCAGCCACCTCTGCCAAGCCAGAATCGGCCTCCAAGAAACCTACAACCTCCAGCAAGGCAGCAGATGCTAAGACTAGTAAACCCAAGGACAGCAAGGCTACACCTTCTAAGGAGGTCAGCGCAAGCACCAAGACCACAGGCAGCAAGCCCAGTGCTAAAGCAAGCAGTCCAAAGAAGGCAGTTGGCAGCAGCACTCCAATGCCAGTGAAGCGTGGCCCTAAAGCTACTCAGTCTGCAGATGCTGCAGCCACAGAGGGTGAGAAGGATGATGTGGTACCCACTGTGGCTGTAGCTGCAGCCACAACTGTAGCTGCTGCTGTTGCTGCTTCCATGGCAAACACTGAGGAAACACCAGAAGACTCAGCTACACCTGTTCTTCCTGCTTCCTCTGAGGAGTCACCTGAGGACTTGCTTAAACCTGTCATTCCTGCTGTCTCTGAGGTTAAATCTGAAGACTTGTTTACATCTCATATTCCTCCTGCCTCCAAGGAGGCATTTGAAGAAACAGTTCCATCTATCATTCCTCCTACCTCAGAGGATGTACCAGAAGACAAAGTTACACAGGTCATTCTGTCTACCTTTGAGACACCTGAAATCACAACTGTCATTCCTCCTGCCTTTGAAGAGGAACCTGCAGATAAAGTTTCACCTGTAATTCCTCAAACCTTTGAGGAGGCCCCTGCAGATAAAGTTGCACCTGTCATTCCTCCTACCTTTGAGGAGGCACCTGCAGATAGAGTTGCACCTGTCATTCCTCCTACATTTGAGGAGGCACCTGCAGATAGAGTTGCACCTGTCATTCCTCCTACATTTGAGGAGGCACCTGCAGATAACGTTGCTCCTGTCATTCCTCCTACATTTGAGGAGGCACCTGCAGATAGAGTTGCACCTGTCATTCCTCCTACATTTGAGGAGGCACCTGCAGATAGAGTTGCACCTGTCATTCCTCCTACATTTGAGGAGGCACCTGCAGATAACGTTGCTCCTGTCATTCCTCCTACATTTGAGGAGGCACCTGCAGATAATGTTGCACCTGTCATTCCTCCTACATTTGAGGAGGCACCTGCAGACAGAGTTGCACCTGTCATTCCTCCTTCATTTGAGGAGGCACCTGCAGATAGAGTTGCACCTGTTATTCCTCCTACCCTTGAGGAGGCACCTGCAGATAAAGTTGCACCTTTCATTCCTCCTACCTTTGAGGAGGCACCTGAAGAAACAGTTATACCTGTCATTTCTCCTACCTTTGAGGAGGCACCTGCAGAAAAAGTTGCTCCTGTCATTCCTCCTACTTTTGAGGAGGCACCTGCAGATAATGTTGCACCTTTCATTCCTCCTACCTTTGAGGAGGCACCTGAAAAAACAGTTATACCTGTCATTTCTCCTACCTTTGAGGAGGCACCTGCAGATAAAGTTGCTCCTGTCATTCCTCCTCCTTTTGAGGAGGCACCTGCAGATAAAGTTGCACCTTTCATTCCTCCTACCTTTGAGGAGACACCTGAAGAAACAGTTATACCTGTCATTTCTCCTACCTCTGAGCATACACCTGAAGACACAGATGCACCTGTTATTCCACCTACCTTTAATAAGGAATCTGAAGAAATGGTTACATCTGTCAATTCTCCTAACTTTGAGACACCTAAAGTTACACTTGTCATTCCTCCTGCCTCTGAAGAGGCACCTGCAGATAAAGTTGCACCTGTTATTCCTTCTACATTTGATGAGGCATATGAAGAATCAGTTACACCTGTCATTTCTCCTTCCTCTGAGGAGGTGGAACACATCTATCCCCAAGACCCCCAGAGCATGGACTTTTATAAAGATGACAGTGCCATGTCCCAACTGGCTGCTCAAGTTGACCTGGTCAGCCTGGAGGAACCAGTGCCTACTGTGTCTCCCCTGGGCACCACAGTATTGTCCCCTCCATCCTCTCCCACCGAACCAATGCCCATGCCAACTGAGCTCAAGAGCTCAGCTCCCTTTCTGGGCTTGCAGGGTCCAGCTGAACCCTGGGCTCAGAGCATGTCACTGTTCCCCAGCACTGTCACCCCAGAGAGCCAGGAGCAGGATGAAGAAACAGTGCAGGATGATATAAAGATTTCCTCCTCTGCAGCAGAGAATCTGATGGGAGACTTTGATCTGCTAAGCTCCACTAGTGCAGATCACTTCAGAAGTAAAGCTCCTGTCTCCACCTGTCAAGAGAGAGAGGAGGAAGTGGAGAAAGCCGAAGAAGAGATTAATGAAGACATTCATGATGATGATGATGAGGAAGTGGAGGAGGAGGAGGCGGCGGAGGAAGAAGAAGAGGAGGAGGAGGAGGAGGAGAAGGACGAAGTAATTGAGGTTGACATAGAGCAAGCAATGCCCCAAAAAGAGATGGAGGATGATTTTAAAAAAGGAGTGGCAGATTTTGGCAGCTCTGATTGGGGTATGATGAAATCAGATGACATACACAGTGGTCACAAACTTGATGCAGAAGTGACATCTCCCTTCAGTGCAGAAAACTTCATGAGTGAAGCAGAAAGGGAACAACCATTCACAGGTCCTCCTGGAATCCAGTCTTTCAGCGAAGAGGAGGATGAGGAAGAGGATGAGGATAAAGAAGAAGAGCATGAGAAGGAAGACATGGATGCAGGTTCAGAACAAGATGAACATCACACACATCAAAAAGAATTAGAGGTGATGGAAGAAGATGTGGAGATGGTCAGTGGAGGCATGGCTGAGAGTGGACTTGGGGTTTGTGGAAATGATGGTGATAGTGTTGATGATGACAATGACAATGATGATGATGGTGATGATTACACAGAGGAGAGGCATCTGGGTCTGAACAACATGGGCCACACTGCACCAGCACCATCTATACCTGTCACAGAAGTCTGGAGTCATTCCAATCCATTCTCCGATCCCTGGGCACAGCCCACTTCCATTTTGTCTGAATCAAGCTTGCTGGACATGAGAACTGCAGATTCAGAAACCCACACCAATTTTGCCACTTATCCAGACACAACCACCAAATTTTCAGCTGATACAGACACCCCGCCTAAATCTCCAGCTCGGGCCTTTCTAGAAATGAGTCCACCCCTGATCCAGACTTCAGAACCTCAACATGACATCCAAGAGGAGACAGACAGCTCAGTCCCAGCAGAGTCAGGCATCTTGGAGGCACCTGCCAACAGAATTTCCCAATCCAGCACTCTAAGTGGGACAGCCCTGGCTGCCCACAGCAGCAGTGAGACCAGCACACCAGAGGAGCTTCAAGACTACGATAGCAGTTCAGGTGTAGAGTCCCGATCAGACAAACAGCAGACACCAATCCCTACCATGCAGACAGACATGGAGCAGGACCTTGGTATCCATCTAGAGCGTGGCGATGGGGAGGAGGAAGAGGCAGAAACACTGCCTGCAGATGAGGTGATGGGTGATGCTACAACAGCACCAGCCTCTGTTCCATCCTCACCCTCAACTTCTGGTGATGAGGCCAGTGATACAGAGGGTGAGATGCAGATCAATTACCCTGATGTTGCGGCTGAAGAGAGCACTTCTGTCTCCCACAACCTTGCTGCCCTGGAGGAAGATGAGGAGGCCCCTGAGCACATTGGTGAGGAAGATGGCGATACTCCTCAGTCAGCCAACTCTGTGGCCTCCTATGGTTTTGACTGCTCTGCATCTAACTCCAATGCCCACTCCACAGCTGAGAGCTGTGGGAAGAGTCCAGGTATCTTTAGCCTGGAAAATGAGGAGCAGCTTCCAGAAGAGGCTAAGAATCCCTTTTTCATCAAGGAGCTCACACTCCCAGCAGCTTCTGCTTACAGCGACGACTTGTTGGGCTGCCCAGTGGATTTGCTGCCTATCAGTGAGCCCAAAGAGAGCGATGCCGGCTTTGACGAGAAGACAGATCCATGTGCTATGGCGGAGATGGATCCTGAGTCCCCCATGCATCTCTCACCCCAACATGGGGACCATTTAGATGGCCAACCACCCTACTACTCTGCTATATGTGATAAGACTGATAACTTTCTGGCAGGTAACGTATAAAGTCCCTCCTTTGGAATGCACCTTGTCTACCCTAAACCCCATGCCCACCACCCTTTGTTCAACATTTCTTCCAAATGTGGGGTTAGCAAGAAGAAATGCATAGTAATAAGTAACGGATGGGGGAAGAGAAAAGGAGAGCTTTCATGTGAGGGATTATTGCTTTGTCTGAGCTGCTCTCTGTTCTTCAATTACCATCATCATGGTTATGATTGTATGGCTTAAAGTTATGTATGTACAGTAGCTTTTCTCATTTTCCAGTAGAATGTACTTTTTAAATAACACTGCATTTCATAGCACCCCTGAACCTGCAATGTTAGAAAAAGTTAAGATGAAGTCCTTTAATGAAAGGAGAGAAAAAAAAAGAGTGAAGAAAAAAAGAAACCCATGGGATGGACTCAACCTATCTTTGTATTTATCCTACTGTTTTTACCGAAAAAATGTCAATTTTTTTATACTTTGTTTTTTTTTTCTTGTTTTTTGTTTGATTTGTTGTCAATATCCCTGTCTTACCTAAATGTTTGTACACACATCAGTTTTCCTGCACTGTAAAGCTAGCTTTATTGTCATTTTAAACTTGTTCCAGTGTCCAGCCCTAGCTTTTTTAGCATTAAATACTGGTTAGATATTCTACAGAAGCTTTTCTCTCAAGTGTTTGACATAGGGAGGTGTGTTAGATGGCAAGTCATACTCAATTTCTGTTGTGTTTTAGTTTTGGGCTAACTTTCAAGAACTGCTGAACATTTTTGTGAAAGGTAACATAGATTCTCATTAGCACGTAACTTAACTGTTTTAAAGTACTGGGCTCAGATTGATCTGGATTATTTCATTTACAGTAGTTGGACATTTGTACTTCGGAACAGGCTAACCATTTCTGTTTATGGAAATTAAAGAGTGTTTTCCTGGATTTGTAAATCTTAAAATGATGCTCACAGGTCAATGTAGTGTGAGCATTGGGACATTTGAACAAGAATTGGAACCTGCATGTGCAACTAATTAAGAAATTGTTATCTTGGTATGATTCCAAACATAATATAGCGACATTAATGATTCTCAATAACTTCAAGGTTATTTCAAAATTCCATTAAACATCATTCAAGACTGTCTTTTCCTGTTTGTTTTCTCATTTTTTGTGGCATAATGGAAATGGATCTTTGCTGAAATTGTGTTTATTCCAGATGGCATTTTGATGAAATGATACTTAGTTTTCATTGTCTATGATCCCCTCATTTATGGCATGTCCCAACCCGAAACTCAGGACAAGGACCCTTCTTTAAAAGCCCAACACATTTGGCTTAGTTTAGACACTTCCACTGCATGACATCCATTGGTACACACATTCATGCTCCAACATTCCAAAACCTGCCTGAATATGTATTGGGTATTGAAGGTGTGTCAGGGAATCAGTCTACCTTTCCCCTTCCATCTCCCTCTCTCCCATATCTCCTGATAGCAGATTTACCCTGTTCTTCTCCTTGGACTACCTGCCATAAAAAAAACCAAAAAAAACAGTAATTTCATATATATATATGGATTTAAATTAAACCCTGAAGTGCTGTTTATCCTTAATGTAATAGTCCTTTCAGGCCAACAGATCTGTTTTCAGTTGTTGCAGTAATTGATTCTTGAAACTGTAATTTAGTTTTTTACTAGGGCTGTCAATCGATAAAATGTTTAATCAAATTAATTACATGAATTAAATGCATATGCAAATGTTTCCTGAGAGAGGCCCTCAATGATTAAATAATTATAAAAAGTTATATTTAAATAATTCTAACTATATTATATACTATGAATATAATAATTCAGATAATTAAAATGCATCACATTATTGTGGCAGACAAGTAAAGAGTTGAGAAGACAATTTAAAATGTGTCTTTAGAAGGCAAAATATTGTTTTTCCATATTATTGAGCCTACCTTTGGCATAGAGTCCAAAGCAATCCATTTTGCAATTGAATTAGTCAATCTGTCCCAGATTTATTATAAGGCCTTTTCTAAGGATGCATCAATGTACACATGCCTCAGATTTACGCTTTTGGAGCATAGACCTTACTTTGGTCACGTCATAAATAAAGCATTTTTAGGCCGCTATGTCAAGCTCAGGCCTGTAGCCAGCCTAAGTGGCTACTTTTTTTAAAACTTTTTTTCAAAGTGGAACTTTTAGCAGTTTCCCCCCTCATTTTGTATTTAATTATGAGGTTCAAATACTTCATTTTGGTGACTTTTTATACTTTATGTGCTGGATTAGTTTATCTGCTGGTATCTTAATGAGCACACTTTTTGATGCACTGAAAATATTTACCACAATGTTGTCAAATTGCTTACCAAGTATAACAACCATACCTGCTTTCTCTTCCGTCTCTCCTGCTCCAGCCGGATGTGGTTGGCCTCACTGATTTAGCGCAGGAAAGTTTGACGTTCGACATTAGGTTCCGCAGATGTAAGGGACGGTCTGAAAACTCCACTCACTACACTAAAACACAGATGTCCACTCATTCATTCAATTCACCTGCAAGTTACAAAACTGTAAAATACATTTTCACATTCATAATGTTCTTATAACTTCCCAGAGTACAGACATACACACTACAGACCTGTAGATTATTACAGTATGATCAATTACATAAGTACAGTAATACATTTTAGGGGACAGAAGGACTTACTACTTAATCACAAAAAACCTACAGCCTTTAAAATGAGAATTTAATTTTGGTTAATTTTAGTGATTTTTTTCTATAAAATAATTGATTAATGTACTTATATAATTGATGATACTGTAATACTCTATCCTTTAATAAGTCTGTCTGTCCTCTGGGAAGTTATAAGAACATTCTGAATGTGAAAATGTATTTTACAGTTTTATTTTTATGAATAACTTGTAGGTGAATTGAATGAATGAATGGACATCTATGTTTTAGGGCAAACCTATGGCTCTGGGGTAAACTAAACTATGTTTTCGTGGAGTTTTCAGACGGTCCCTTACATCTGCCAAACCGAATGTTGAATGTCAAATAACTTTCCCGCGCTCAACAGATTTTGCTATGAGTGCACAACGCCTGTTGCTGCGCATGTAACTCCTGTAAAGGCTGATATTAATGAACAATAATACAAAAAAACGGACTTAAATTCTGGACCTTTGGCAGTTGGGTCGTTTAAACTACCGGACCCCAAGCCATGGTCAGTGTGTTCTCTCCAAATTTCTATAAAACATTATTTCCATTTAAATGATTAATTAAAAACGTATATGTTTAATTAATTACTTTCTTGACAATGTACATTATATCATTTAACTTAAAATGCCATTCATTAATTTAATGCATTATTTTTTATTAATTTCATTTTCTTTTCATTTTATTATTTTGATGTATTCATAATTTAAATACAATTCAGTACATATGATTTATTATATTATTATTTAAATGTGTTTTAAGTATTTGTGCAGTGTTTTTAACACTAACAGCATTAAGATAGGAAAGACAGTACAGTCGTTACAGTACATTATGGATGGTATAATAGTTAATTATGGATTTTCTGTGTTTTTTGAAGCCCAGGTACTTTGTCGAACAGTCAGTCTCTCTTCAACACATACACAAACTATTTCAAACACTATTCATCAAATCTCTTTTGATTGCTCCTAATATAAAACTTAAAGTGACCACATGTCCAAAGCTCATTTAACAGCCCTAAAAAGATTCTATGAAGAGGTTTGTTGTATTTTTGTAAACATTTAAAGTCAGAAGTACTGAACAATTCTGTCGAATCTCACTGGTGAAACTTTCTGAGTCACAAAATCTCACTTATGACTTAATACGATTAAAAAGGTTTAGTTCACCCAAGAATAAACATTTGATCATCATTTACTTACCCTGCATGATCTTTCTCCGGCCTCGGTCACCTTTCGGTGATGCAAATGATGACAGAATTTACACTTTTGGGTGAACTATCACTTTAAGTGGTGGTTTGCTAGTTTAGGTGTTTACAGGATGATGAAGGATGTGTGGGAAAACTCAACTCCTGTGTCCTTGTTAACAGACTCCTCTGACTTTATTAACAGTTTTGTCTATTTGTTTTCTTGTCTGCATGTTCCTCTTGTCCTCTGTTCCTGTTTGCTCACACCCTTCTACATAATGAATGCCTCTGTCAGTAATGCATATTGCAAGTGCTGTTGACTGTCCACAGGGATGTGCGGGAACAGTATGTACACCGGTGAGCTTCCACCAAGTCAACAGGAGAATGGTAACCATCCAATACTAACCCAAAAGATGAATGACAATAACTACCTTGCCCCGTTACCCAACACCTACAGGCTCCCACAGCCTCAAACCAACATCCGGTCAGTAGAGCCTTGCAGGTTGCCTGCTGATGCTCCTCCGAGGGCCCCGCAGAATGCACCGGTACCAAACGGGCAGATGCGGCGATTAAAGCAGCATGAGCTGCAGCTGCGGCATATTTGGCAGCGTCAGGAGAAGGAACGGCAGCAGCGCCTGTGTCTGGAGGAGGAACGGCAGCGGCAGGAGCAGCAGAGGGCGCTAGAGAGGCAACGGCGTGAGCTGCTTCAGTTACAGCTGCAACAGCAGCAGCAGGAACACAGGATCCGCAGGCAGCTTTTGCAGCGACAACTGGAAATGGAGCAGCAACAAAGACACAAACAGCAGCAGCAACAGTTGAAAGGACAACTGTCACCCTCTTCTGGACTCTGCACCATCTATGAGGCCATGGAGACCAGCGAGGAGGAAAACGAGGAGACTGGGAATGGATCTGCAAAAAATAAAGAATCCCCCAACCTTAACGGCAATCCTGTCCCGACCAACTTGCCTCTGAGAGTCGCCAATGGAAACCTTCGTCGACCTCCTCCACAGGAGCTGGACTGGAACACAAAACTTGACATGGTCCAGCAGCTGATTAACCAGGCCCTGCTTCTTGATGGTGAGGACGGCTGTCCACCGCTCTTGTACCTGCCTGGGCAGGGCGGAGGCATTCTAAGCCCTCTAGAGAGCAGCCTGTGGCCCCACATCATGTCCCAGTTTGACTCATCAACAGCGACAGTCGCCTCCGTCAGTAGCTACTCCCCCATCAGCCAATGCAGCTCCCCGCAAGGCGACTGGACTGTGGTGGAACTGGAGACACATCACTGAGAGTCCCAGCCCCATTCAGCCCAACATCTGAACTAGCAATATCAATGCTCTATCTCAAACATTTAGATTAACACTATACTGTCCAATAGCTACACCTGCATTCTACATGTGTGCCAAATTTAACCCATAACATTCTTATGAATCTATTATTTGTACTGTTCGTCTTTCACAAGAGTTGTTTTTCTGTAATTGGTGTCTGTGTGTGTGTGTTCTGAATGCAGTAACTTTGAGTTTTCAGTATTTAAACAAACACGTTCCAGAAGAGTCTATTCCCTGTAGTTAATATTTCTTGCTCAACAACTGGTGTGTTATTAAAGCTGAAGTATGTAATTTATGCGCCATTAAGGCCAAAGTATACTTTTGTTGTTCACTTTGCTGATTGGAATGCGCACAATATGCTTGATGCATGCGCGTGCCATTGAGTTTACTAAAAGAGTATCACAAAGCAAATGTACTGCCATGTGTCGAACGCATTCATCTTTGCTCACAGCCAAAAGAGCATACTTTGAAAGACTGAGCACCCGACAATAAGCGAGAACACGGAAAGACAAAGTACACCCGAGGCGTTATCGTCAGTCACCAAATGCAATCGTAAAAATCGCTGTTTTCAAACACATTTCAGAAAAATCTCCTCATCTTCAATTGGTTGTAACAGATAGTCCCGCCCCAAACTCAGAACACTTGTCGAGCCAATCTTGCTGTGTCGGGCTGGACAGGCCCCTCAAACAAATAGAATATGTTGATCAAGCCATTTTAGCTGGGTTTCCATGTATTTGAGTGTGAATTTGGGAATATCGTATAAAAAATCCTGGCTGGAAACACCAAGATGTGAATAAATCTCCAAAAGGTGCATAGAAAACATGTTTGCTTGAGGTAGAACATTTTTTATTCAATAAGACGAAATGCACATAAGCTACGATGGAAAACCATTTACTGAATACATTTCTAGATGTGCATAACAAATGTTACATGATTGCCTCAACAAGTCATGCGACTGAACAATTTGCTCATAACGAAACTAAAAGGCCTGTGCGCAGTTCCAATGAAATCAAAAGGACAAATGGGTGTGACGTCATTTAGAATTGTATCTGGCCAAAACAAAGTTTTTTGCATTTGTTTTTCGATGATTTGAAACATCTTACCATGGCGAACCTTTGGGAAATGTAAGCGCTGCGTAGTTCTAGCGGGAAGACAAGCAGCTGTACATCATCGCACCATTAGCTGGGTACCGTAACTCCTAGTCTGCTTATAATCTATCACATTGCTGTTTCAGTGCGCTAACACAGCAACCTCCTCCACCCCACCACCACTTGTTGAGTCCCGTCCTGCACGGGGGTAGGCTCCTTGCCCTTCCGGCAGGATACAACGGTTCTGAGTACTACTACTTCGGACCGCCAGACGGGGCTTACGCCAAAGAGAGACATTACGTTTCTGTTTTACATTCATCAAATAAATGTCATCTTAAGTTTCACTCAAGTCTGCGAGTCTTCCTGATAGAATTATTCTTACCGGCTTCTGAACGTCTTCTTACTGCCATTGGTCCACGTCATCGGTAGGTGTAACCTGGAGCTCCACCTACTTTGAATTCGACAGGTAATTCCTGTTAGGTCAGTTAAGATCAGTCAACTTGAGCACACCGGCATGCAGTTATTAGCGAGCTGGTGCAAATGTATGATCTGTTCGACATTTTCCAAGAGCATGACATGTGAATTGTTTTGTTTAATTAGTCTACAAAAGGAATCAAATCTATTCAAACACTCTTAAGTGCCCATTTACTCTTGTGTCATTCACACATCTGCTATAATAAGATATGCATCTATCATCATTCATTTGTCTGTATTCTACCCAGAAACACTCTTTAATGCACCCATCTTTGCAGTAGTATCAGTGTCATCATAAATTACATTAACAAAGTGTCATCGGCGCATATTATAGCTGTAGGTATAGCATGTTAGCGGACTTAGCGCATTAGCATATGTAAACAAGGCAAAGTAAAATTATCTACTGCATTTATATACTTTAAATCATCATTGAGTGGTTAAAACAACTTCTTTTGCTGATCTTGTGTGAATTCTACTCAATGAAAAAGGCATAAAGTTATTTATAACACATTTCAATGTCACATTAGTTGATGTTTTACATGTGGTCTTGAGTATCCTCATATTGAAATGTCCTTCAAAACAGCTTCCACAACGGCATGGCCGATGTCTGGAAGTTTGCTATAAGCATGTCATTTCTCAGCTCTTTCAAACCTCTTTTTTTCTGAACGAAGAGTGAAGAAAACTTCTATGTAAATGTGCTGGAGTCTTAACCGTGCGTTCAGACCAGAGGCGTCAGGAGCGTCAAATCGACTGAAAGTCATTAATTTTCTATGACAGCCAGCGTCTCTCGGCGGCGAGAAGCGGCGCGGCGAGTCTTAGTCGGTGTGGGCGTCAGAGGAAAGTTCAAGTGCGGCCAACATTATGGTAATGAGCTGTGACGTGGTTCGGCGGCAACCTATTGGAATATAGAAGTGCTCCGCTCTAGCTAAGTCTAGAGAACACAACCGTGTAAACTTTGGTTCCCACCAAACATTAGTGCCGAAGACAAAATGGAGGAGAAACTGATTATTGCCGTGGCGGGTTTTCCCGTAATATTGATCTGTCCCTGTTTGCTTACAGGGATATAAATATAATAATAAAACGATGAGTGGACAAAGGTGTCTGAAATTGTTGGTGTGCCAGGTGAGTTGATGAAGTGGATATTATGGTTTATATAATATTATATAATAATATATTCAAATATTTCATGAGGATATACGCTACTTGTGGTATGTCGGCAATAAAGATACCGGTTGACATGTCTGGATGTTTTGCGGCCCCTTTAAATATAGTTCATAAAACCAAGCATTCTCAACGAACGTTGCCGCCTATTTCAAATACGTCAGAGCGTCCACAAATTTTCGATAGCGTTGTTGGCAGGGCAGCCAGAGCCAATTTTGACGCTCCCGCCGCCACTGGTCTGAACGCACGGTAACGGTTGCTCTGGTCATCCTGAAATGCTGGAGCCAATGCTTTATTCACTAAATGTTTTTTATGATATTCCTATTATCCACATACATTAAATACGCAGCTTAGATGGAAACATGGCGAGTGTTACACTTTTAGGTGAAATTAACCTATGAATGGTTTACTTATAGCTGACTCTGCACATTGAGTGACAAGAAAAACATATTTTAATGTAGAAAACATTACATGCATCGGCTTTCATTTCTTTTTCACTGTGAGGACTAGTCCACATGTACCATATAACTTAAACTGGTGTCAAATATGTCAATGTTCAGCTTTATCTTTGTAACAGATTGTCTTGGCGATTAATGGCGAATATAGTTGCTTGTCTGTGTAATAAGAGATTTTTACCTTCGTATGCACCAGATTCGTATGTAACAGTGAGTGATTGGCTGTAATTAGATAATGTTTGTGCTTTCCATTGATTAATGGGTAATGTATTGTTGTTGTTGTTGATGTGTGAGAACTGTGGACCTGATGCTGCTGTACTGTTTTGCACTTCTCTCCTCTGAACATTTCTGCTGTAGGGAAGCTGTTCTCCCAACATTCCTGATCCTGTAACCTCATTTCCTGGGTCCCTCTGTTTCAATAGGTTTCTTGGGCTACTGGTGATGTCATGGCAACAAGGAAAATGGAGGTGTCTGAAAGACACATGAGGGAGAAGTGGGGGGTGGGAAGTGTGTAAATGAGGGGGGAAGGGTTTGTTCTCCCCAGAAAAACATCTCTTGTGAATGAGTGGTTTGCTGCCAATCTGAGTTGCAATTATTTATGATTATTTATAAAGCTATATAGTAGATACAGTGTCTACCAGAGGGTTGGTAGTGTGTGTTGTCGACAGGGGTCAACTGGAGTCTTGTTATGGTCTCTCTTTCCAATTACAATAGCTCCATCTACTGATGATATGAGTTGATGTGACGGACAATTCATAAACACCCGGTGTGCTCAAAAATTTCTTACAAGATTTAGCATGTATGTAATTAATGAATTAAATGATTAATATAGTATTTATGTTTGATTTTGAGCCATGTCATTGATGTCACAATACATTTGTTTTTACAGTAAATGTTCAAGCCAAATCTTCACCATTGCATTTACCTATTAGATAAAGTATGAATAACTTCATTATTATTTGTTGTACCTTTTATAGAGCATGTAGCATCCAATTCGATGCATTTTCTACATTATTGGAGATAATGTGAGTAGTTTTCTAGAAGGTAAACTGTATATAATTACTTGGCCGTTTTAAATGGTCTTTTATTGACTAGTTGGATGTTAGTTCAAGTTTATAATCCGAATCTTAGAAACATTTATTAGATGCACATCAATGCTGTGTGCTTTTATTACCACCCTCAACAGAACAGGTTGAGGGTGTGTTCACACTTGTTCAAATGATCCGGACTAACAGAGCAATCGCACCAGATTTTGTTTTAATCCTACCAAACCTTTAAAGGTGACATATCATATATTATTTTATTATCTTTTGGCTAGAGGTCCATTTAAGGTGATATTCACGGTCAAAACTGACTGACCATTGAAAATGAATGGGAAAACAGGAAAAAAAATGATCTGTCAAACACACACACACACACACACACACACACACACACACACACACACACACACACTCACTCACTCACACACACACACACACTTACACACACACACTCACACACACACACACACACACACTTACACACACACACACACACACACACTTACACACACACATGTTGTGTTTCCATGTTTTATGGGGACTTTCCATAGACATAATGGTTTTTATACTGTACAAACTTTATATTCTATCCCCTAAACCTAACCCTACCCCTAAACCTAACCCTCACAGAAAACTTTAGCATTTTACATTTTCAAAAACATAATTTAGTATGATTTATAAGCTGTTTTCTCATGGGGACCAAAAAATTTCCCCACAAGGTCAAACATTTCGGTTTTACTATCCTTATGGGGACATTTGTCCCACACAGTGATAAATACACACACACACACTCACTCACACACACACACACACTTACACACTCACACACACACACACACACACACACTTACACACACTTACACACACACACACACACACACACTCAAACACACACACTTAAACACACACACACACACACACACACACACACACATCATTTCTGTTTCTTGATGTTTTCATTTCTTGACATTATAATGAATTTGCTTTGAGTTATTAAATTTTATGTTTGAAATAAATTATTGGTATAAATTATTTATTCTGTGTGTTTGTAACATCATGGTCAGGTTTGATTGCAGCATAATGACATAAACTGCAAAAACTGACAAATCAATTTTTAAATGCTAAACTTTGACCAATAATAGTTTGATAATGTCTCTATACATATATATATATATATATATATATATATATATATATATATATATATATATATATATATATATATATATATATATATATATAAATATCCAAATGCAGATGTTGTGATGAAATATAAAATTAGGTTCTGACAAGCATCAGACTGCACAGTGTGTGACTACAGTCGTCTACTGGCTGTTACTGGCGTCACATGATGTTCAATCATGTTATTTATATTTAATTCACCAGATGGCAGAAATCTGCCTCCAATATATGTCACATACTCATATTTCTTCATGTTTCAACTTATAGAAGTGTAGTTCTGAATTTGTATATGCAAATTTATGGTCAGATTTTAAATGTACATGTCCATCCATCCATCCATCCATCCATCGTCAACCGCTTATCCTGTGTACAGGGTCGCGGGGGGCTGGAGCCTATCCCAGCTAACATTGGGCGAAAGGCGGGGGACACCCTGGACAGGTCAAATGTACATGTAAATAAGATAAAAATAGCATAAAATCCCAAAAGAAATTAATAATTTGATTGTTCTTCAGGGAAGAAATCTTATCATTATCATCATCAAAAATACCAAGACATGAACACCAAATAGAGATGCAATTTTTCAATCCCATCGGAGGGTTAAATGAACTACAGAACAATCATATTACAATGCCCAAAACTATGTAAGTGAAATGACATGTGATCAGTTCGTTTTATAGCTAAATGCTCAATGTTTTAGTTTTTTCTACCTTGGACACCTTAACATGAAAAGTCCTTCTTGTCTCTTTTCATGATCAGTGTTCCTGTAGATGTGACTGTTATTGCAATAAAACTTCTGAAAGGTATTTACAATAAACATTCATACACATTTATAGCCTGCAATCATTGTAACAGTTAAAACCTGCATACATATCCATAAACATAAATGTGTTTACATTGATTATATCTAGTTGTTTGTGTTCATAATATTCTATTAATTCAGTGACAGATAACTCTAGATCAGCCAGATTTACTGGCTCCACTGGTCCCTGGTGTCTTTAACTACTGTGCACTGACATTGAAATACATACAAAACAATGAATTTATTGTGTTAATACATGTTGTTCAGAAACATTCACATTTGCCGTTACTGAAGTTGAGGTACAGGTAGGGGTAGAGGTGAAGGGTTAGGTTTAGGGGAACGGTTAACAGTGTAACTATGTAATTAAATGCAGGTATTTATAAGTACAATGCATCAACACAAATGTACATAATAAATACATTGTAAAAAATGCATAAGTACATATTCAACTAACAATTTTTGGTTACCAAAACCTAATGTTCCCAGAACGTTCCCAGAACAGCGCTTTAAGGTTGTTTTAGGTTTTCCACAAAAGTTTTCTTTATGGAAGTAGAACATTTATTTTATGTTATACATGATGGTTTCCCTAACGTTCCCTTAACCCCTTAACATCTAAAACTTTTCTGCAACCATGCTGCAACCTCAATAAACAGATAAGCTACCGATAGTTAAAATATTTATTAATGAAATATTATTAATATATAATCATTAAAATCAGCCACAACACATTTTGGAAGACTAACAAATCCTTTCTGCAACCCCACTGAAAACTCAGCCTTCTAAAACACTACTTTAGCTCCATTATGCTAATATGCAGATATTAAAGTAAATTACTCAAAGTAACAAATTACTTCAACACAGTTGAGGATTTTTAAAGTCTGAAATTCATTGAATAAAACATTCAAGTAACCTTACAAGGCTAATGTGGTGGTGGTGTAGTGGTCTAAGCACATAACTGGTAATCTGGAAATCAGAAGGTCCCTGGTTCGATCCCCACAGCCACCACCATTGTGTCCTTGAGCAAGGCACTTAACTCCAGGTTGTTCCAGGGGGATTGTCCCTGTAATAAGGGCACTGTAAGTCACTTCGGATAAAAGTGTCTGCCAAATGCATAAATGTAAATGTAAATCTGTTTCTCTTCATTTGTAGTCAATAAACAAAAAACCTTTCGGTTGAACTTACACATCATGTTCCTTGCAATCATATGAGTCAAATCAAGAACATTTAGTTAATCTCACATTTCGAAGTAATTATTTATTGAGGAAAGTGTTAAAAGTCAGCGAGTCGTCCCTGAATGACTGTTAATTATTAAATTGCGCAAGAGCACAAATTTCTGTGTCTGGATCAAATACACAAATAAATCTATCAGACAGCGAAGGTAAGATTAGATACAGGGTTGAGAGTGTTACTTTTTAAATGTAATCTGTTACAAATACTTATTACTTGGTAAAAATGTAATCATTATTGTAATACAGTTACCTTGCTAAGAAAGTAATATAATCAGTTACTGTGGCAGGGCGGACGGCGGGGCCGGGTCGTGATTCTACACACCCGGTCCCTTATTAGGCTAATTAAGCCTCCGAGGGAGATAAGGGCCGACTGTGGAGGATTGTGTGAGAGAGAGAGATCATTTACGGACATGTCCGTCATGTGTGTGTTTGTGCTTTTGTTTTAAGTTTATTATTAAAATATTATTTATATCGTCAAGCCGGTTCTCACCTCCTCCTTTCCCTTGAACTACTTTACACTGGTGCCGAAATCCGGGAAGAGGGATACGCCGTAGTAGAGTTCTTGCCACTACCGTCCACCCCAACGGCGCAGCTGCGGCCATCTGCTGGGGGATGAGGAGCCCAGCCGCCTGGAAGCGGACGACGGTCGCCGACCGCGAGGAGAGAAGGGGCTCCTAAACGACTGCCTGGAGCGGTCAGGGCCGCTGCCAGGGGCGGAGGAGTCCCCTACCAGCCGCTGAAATGTGGCGGGGTTTGAGACCACCGACCGCGAGCGAGGAGGGGCTCGCTGCCGACCACCTGGAGCGGGAGAACTGCTGCCAGGGGCGGGGAAGACCCCTTCTGTTCCCCGAGAACACGTCGGGGCGTTCTGTCCGCCAGGGGCTGGAGGTCTGCCTCTGATCCGCCCGGAGCGTCCGTTAGAGGGTGGAGGAGTGGCCGAGGAACAAGCTGCGGCGTATCGGAGAACTGTTTTTTTTTTATGATATAAATAATATTTTAATAATAAACTTAAAACAAAAGCACACACATGACGGACATGTCCGTAAACGATCTCTCTCTCCCGCACAATCCTTCGAAGTCGGCCTTTATCCCTCTCGGAGGCTTGATTAGCCTAATAAGGGACCGGGTGTGTAGAATCACGACCCGGCCCCGCCGTCCGCCCTGCCACAGTTACTTTTGAGTACCTCAAGATCACACTTGTGAATAAAATCAAGAGAAAAGCAATATGTTCTCAATAACTTTTAATCATACCTTCTGAATGTAAACAAACCTTGTTTGAATAATGCTATGAGTGATGTAGCTATTATTATGTATAAGAAAAAAACATGAAAAACAGGGACATAGGAAAACAGAATATGTATGTATTGAAGTTAGCATGTAGTCTAATTGGCACTGACCATTCATCAACTTCCAACTGCAATAGATAGATCATATGCAATCTTCATCATCATCATCATTATTATTATTATTATTAATGCCTCCAGTGCATGTCATCATGTTTTAAAGAATAGATCAAAATGGATTTAAAACTTATTAGTGTGTCTTGATTTACTTATTTTTACTTTCTATGATTTTCTATTTGCCAGTATTTCTCCCTCACCCATACTTTTGAACTGTTCTTAACAATACATTTAAAATAAGTATCAAAATCACATAAATTATCCATTGCACTTTTCCCCTCAGAATAATTTTTAAATTAATTGAGTAGGCAAACCATCACCTTATCGTTGTTGAGAGGTTTGTGTGCCCTTATGATCCTGAGGGCTGAGTTGTCTGGAGCCAGGTGCTCCTGGTAGTGTCTCCCAAGGCAAAGTGGTCTCAGGTGAGGGGCCAGACTAAGAATGGTTCACAAAGACCCCATGGAAATAATGGCAAAAGGAGGAGTTACCCTGCCCGGAGGAAGCCCGGGGCCCCCGTCTGGAGCTAGGCCCAGATGTAGGGCTCGTCGCCGAGTGCCTGGTGGCCGGGTTTGCCACGGAGCCGACCGGGCACAGCCTGAAGAAGCGATGTGACACCCCATCTACATCCCTTGGGCCCACCACCCATTGAAGAAACCACAGGAATCGGGTGCACTGCCATATGGGTGGCAGTGAAGGCCAGGGGTCTCGACAGACCAGAGCCGGGTGGCAAAGTTTAGAACTGGGGATGTGGAATGTCACCTCGCAGGGGGGAAGGAGCTGGTGCTGGTGAGGGAGGTGGAGCACTGCCAGTTGGATCTGGTGGGGCTTAATTTGACGCACAGTCTTGGCTCTGGATCCATACTCCTGGATAGGGGATGGACTCTATTCTTCTCTGGAGTTGCCCAGGGTGTGAGGTGATGGGCGGGTATGGGGATACTCATGAGTCCCCGGCTGAGCGGCACTATACTGGAGTTTACCCCGGTGGACGAGAGGGTCGCCTCCCTATGCCTACAGGTTGTGTGGGGGGGGGACTCTGACTATTGTCTGTGCATATACACTGAATAGCAGTTCAGAGTATTTGGCATTCTTGGAGATCCTGAATGGAGTCCTGAATAGGGCCCCAGTAGGGGACTCCATAGTGATGCTGGGTGACTTCAACGTGCACGTGGGAAAAGACAGGGACACCTGGAGAGGTGTGATTGGGAGGAACGGCCTCTCCGATCTGAACCCGAGTGGATGTTTGTTGTTAGACTTCTGTACTAGTCATCGATTATCTATAACAAACACCATGTTCGAACATAAGGATGCTCATAAGTGTACGTGGTACCAGAGCACCCTAGGCCGAAGGTTGATGATCGATTTTGTAATCATGTCGTTGGATCTGAGGCCATATGTTTTAAACACTCGGGTGAAGAGAGGGGCGGAGCTGTCAACCAATAGGCATATGGTGGTGAGTTGGATCAGAGGGTGGGGAAAGACTCTGGACAGACCTGGGAAGCCCAAGCAAGTAGTGCGGATGAACTGGGAACATTTGGAGGAGGCCCCTGTCCACAAGATCTTCAACTCACACCTCCGGTGGAGCTTTTCAGGCATCCCTGCGGAAGTTGGGGACATTGAACCAGAGTGGGAAATGTTCAAAGCTTCCATTGCCAAAGCCGCAGTGGAGAGCTGCGGCCTTAAGGTCTTAGGTGCCTCGAGGGGCGGTAACCCATGAACACCGTGGTGGACACTGATGGTCAGGGAAGCCGTCTGACTGAAGAAAGAGGCCTTCCGGGATATGTTGTCCCAGAGGTCTCCGCAGGCAGTTGCAAGGTACCGACGGGCCCAAAGGGCTGCAAACTCTGCCGTGAGGGAGGCAATGCAGTGGGTGTGGGAAAAGTTTGGAGAAGCCATGGAGAAGGACTTTTGGTCCACACCAAAGTGATTCTGGAAAACCGTCCACCACTTTAGGAGGTGGAAACGGGGAACCATCCAAGCTGTATACAGCAAAGATGGGACGCTGTTGACCTCAACTAAGGAGGATATTGGGAGGTGGAAGGAACACTTTGAAGAACTCCTAAATCCCAACACACCCGGCAGAGCCGGAGGATGATGGGGGATCAGATGAAATGTCCCTGGGGGAGGTCACTGAGGTAGTTAAACAACTCTGCAGTGGCAAAGCCCCGGGGATTGATGAGATCCGACCACAAATGTTGAAAGCTTTGGATGTGGAGGGGGTGTCATGGATGACATGCCTCTTCAACATTGCGTGGAAATGTGGGACAGTGTCCAAGGAGTGGCAGAACGGGTTGGTGGTACAGGGGTATCACACTTCTCAGCCTCCCTGGTAAAGTTTACTCCAAGGTGCTGGAGAGGAGGATTCGGCCGATTGTCGAACCTCGGATTGAAGAGTCGAGTTCGTTCCATGTGGTGGTTGGTCTCCATCAGGGCTGCGCTTGGTCAACAATCCTGTTTGTGATATTCATGGACAGGATATCAGGTGGGGAAGGGGTGCGGATCGGTGGGCTGGGGATCTCAACGCTGCTTTTTGCAGATAAACATCTAGGGAGGTGTTTCAGGCACATCCAGCTGGGAGGAGGCCTCAGGGAAGACCCAGGCATGTTGGAGAGATTACATCTCCACACTGGCCTGGGATCGCCTCTGGGTCCCCCAGTCAGAGCTTGTTAATGTGGCTCGGGATGGGGAAGTTTGGAGCCCCCTGCTGGAGCTGCTTCCCCCGCAAGCAGTGGTCTATATCATTTTATGTCAGAAGGATTTTTGTTTATTTGTTTACATTTTGAAAAGTGTAATCCTGCTAGTAATCCTAATTTTTACAGAATGTAACGGTAATCTGAATACATTTATTTTGTATGTAACTGTAACGGATTACAGTTACACATTTGTTTGTATCCTGATTACATTTAATTTAATTTCTTCACTAATTTCATCCTTTGTCGTATGTCAACCTCTCTGCAACGTTTATGAAAAATAAACAAATATGATGATGAAAAATAATAACAAATTTGAAAAATAAACCTAAAAATAACCATAGAAAAAGTTATCTATAAGTTAAGTTCTTTATAAGTTAGTAAGTTTGTCCCACAAAAACGTTTCTGCAACATTCTGATAAAGTCAGTTTATTGTTGTAAAAATACAACCTAAAATAACGATTAGAGAACGTTCTGTATAAGTTCTTTTAACGTTGCTACACAAAAATCTGCCTGCAACGTTAGTTTAAAAATTTTACCTAATGAGAAGGGTTTTACAACGTTAGGAATTTGTTTTCAAACAAATATCCAAACGGGAACATATAATAACGTTAAAGACACCTAATATAAAGTGAGTCTGCATTTCCTGTCATGAACATCACTGTAGAATTGTATTTAACTTTACAAGGTGGTTGTCTAGATACAATACCACAGACATGAATAATCAATAACTGTCGTGTCAAACACCAGAAAATAACTTTTCACACGTTTATCACTTCCATTTATCACAATGTAAGATCATTTTCTTTTTAGTGTGTCCTAGGATAACACACTCGCCAATGTGCATTCATAAGAACTCATCAACCAAAAATGTCTGACGACAGCATCAAATTTATATTTATATCAAATAACATAATTGATAGAAATTGCATGTTTATAGAGATATAACAATTATGCTTCTCAGTAAATGTGTTCTCTCATCTACATTTTAAGAGTCTGATCCAAGATTCAAGAGAGTTTCAGTTTTAGTTCTTTGTGTGTTTAACTTGAAGTTGGTTCATCTGGTCTGACCTGTTCACAACACTTACCAGGAAGTGACTGTCTTATTATTTTTCTCTTTACTGTCGTACTGACTCTAGAAAGGAATCAGTGCAGAACGAAAGGAAACTTTGACAAGGAGGAGGGTGGGGCAAATCCGGGCTGTGATTATGCACGCCCGGCCCCAATCAGGTAAATGCAGCAGCAGTTCGGGGGAGAGAGAGCCACATGCAGATTCTGTGTCTTTCTGTTTACGTTTTCATTAAACCATTATTTTGACTGTTCAGAAAGTTCCCGCCTCCTCTTTTCACATTTCAAACGTGTTACAGAAACACTTTTAAAAATGATTTTTGTGAAGTTTGTTTCAGAGTCGACAGCAGATCTTTGGTGATTCTGATGATTATTCATTATTGAAAGCAACATTCAGAAAGTGAAAGTAAAGTTCAGATTGTTGGAGCTTTTATAAACCGTGAAAATGGATTCACTCTCTGTGGAAGAACTTTCTTGTCCCGTGTGCTGTGAAATCTACAAGAATCCTGTTGTTCTGTCGTGTAGTCACAGTGTGTGTAAAGAGTGTCTTCAACAGTTCTGGAAAACCAAGAGAACTCAGGAGTGTCCCGTCTGCAGGAGAAGATCTTCAAGAGATGAACCTCCTCGTAATCTGGCATTGAAGAACTTATGTGAGATGTTTGTGAAGGAGAGAAATGAGGAGGAGATCTGCAGTTTACACAGAGAGAAACTCAAACTCTTCTGTCTGGACGATAAACAGCCGGTGTGTTTAGTGTGCAGAGATTCAGAGAAACACGTCAATCATAAATTCAGACCCATCAGTGAAGTTCTTCCATCTTACAAGGTACAACAAACTTCTTGATTCATATGCAAGGACAAAATAAATTGCTTTAAACAATATTTATCATACTATATATTACATACAGGAACATATTACAGTATTTTCACTTTGTTAAATTTCAGGAGAAACTCAATACAGCACTGAAGTCTTTACAAGAGAAACTCAAACACACAGAAAACATGAAAGGAGAGTGTGATAAATCAGTGCGACACATCAAGGTGAGGATACAGAATCAACAATCAAACACATTTGCTGATAAATGATGTGATGTGTGTGAATGCAGAGCTGATTGAAGTGAATTTGATGTGATTTCAGACTCAAGCTGAGCACACAGAGCGTCAGATTAAAGAGCAGTTTAAGAAGCTTCATGAGTTTCTCCGACATGAAGAAGAAGCTACAATCACTGAACTGAGAGAGGAAGAGGAGCAGAAGAGTCAGATGATGAAGAAGAAGCTTGAGGAGATGAACACACACATCTCAGCTCTTTCACACACAATCAAAGACATGGAGGAAATGATGAAAGCCAATGACGATGTCTCATTTCTAAAGGTGACAGTCAAACTCTCATCATTGATTTCTGCTCTTATTGATCATTTGAGGAGCTCATCAAGTGTTTTTTGTCTTTTGCAGAACTTTAATGTGACAATGGAAAGGTAAGTGTCTCCTCTCTATGGTTGTGAAGTCAAAGTCACTGCAGTACTGACTCCTGAATGTTCTTCCAGAGTCCAGATCTCACAGCCGGATCCACAGATGACTTCTGGAGCTTTCATTCATGTGCCACATTACTTGGGCAACCTGACATTCAGAGTCTGGAAGAAGATGCGAGACATTGTCCACAAGAGTGAGTCCACAAAACATCTCTGCTCGCACACTGAGAGTGTGACATTTGAATATTTACACACACACACACACACACACACACACACACACACACACACACACACACACACACACACACACACTCACACACTCACACTCACACACACACACACACACACACACACACACACACACACACACGTTGGTCTACTTATCATTATGAGGACTTTCCATGGACATAATGTTACGATCCCTGGTTGTCTGCCCCGTGTTTTCCGTGTCACCGTCACCATGTTTCCCAGTCCTCATAATTGTGTCATTGTTCGCACCTGTTTGTCGTTTGTTATCGTCATGTCTCTGTGCATTTAAACCCCGCTGTTCCTCCATTCCCTTGTCGTTCGTTGTTCCCACTGTTTTGATGTTTCTGAAGGTCCCGATGTATATACTCTGTCTCCTGTCTCAGCCGTGTTCACCCTGCCATGTTTTCCCAGTTCGTGTGCCCTTGAATGTTTTCCTGTTTTAGTTTCTGTTTACCCATCGTGGTAGTTTCCTTTGTTCTTGTCCATTTATTTTCACTTTGTTCAATAAACCCGCATTTAGATCCCACTCCTTGTCTGCCCTCGTCTGCATCTTAACAGAACGAACGACCCACAATGTATCTAGCGGTTCTTCAGGCGAACTGTCGACTGTTGGATTTGAGGCAAGGAAGCCGACCGGTGGATGATCATGTCAGAGACTTTCTTGAGTTGGCGAGTGCCACCGACTTCCCTGACTCCTCCCTGGTGGTTTTCTTCCGGGATAATCTGACCGGTTCGCTCAAGGAGCGGTTGCCACCGGCGACGCGCGGCTGGACGCTCCGCGATTTTGTGGAGGAGACGCTTCTGGCATGCGGCTCGCCGTTCACTGTGGGTGTTGTTGAGGAGGATCCTGCCTCTCCCCCCACAGTGGTGACCCTCCAGTCGTCCATGGCTCGTCCTGTTTCGCCTGCCCCACCTGCCAGCAAGCCAACCCCCACGCCTGCCTTGATCAACGAGCCAGCGCTGCCAACTTCGTCCGCCCGGAGGAGGAGGAGGAGAAGAAAGGCTTCCGCTCCCCAGCTCACACCTGCCACGGTCTGCGAGCCAGAGCCCACGCCTGCCACGGTCTGCGAGCCAGAGCCAGCGCCTGCCACGGTCTGCGAGCCAGAGCCCACGCCAGCCACGGTCTGCGAGCCTGAGCCCACGCCAGCCACGGTCAGCAACCCTGAGCCAGCGCCTGCAGCCTCGAACGTCAGTTAGCCAGCGCCTGCAGCCTCGTACGTCAGTGAGCCAGTGCCTGTAGCCTCGACCGTCCCAGAGCCAGCGCCTGTAGCCTTGACCGTCCCAGAGCCAGCGCCTGTAGCCTCGACCGTCCCAGAGCCAGCACCAGTAGCCTCGACCGTCCCAGTGCCAGCGCCAGTAGCCTCGACCGTCCCAGAGCCAGAGCATCTCGAGCCTCCCAGGGCTCCGCCTCTCGAACCTCCCGAGCCTCCCATGGCTCCGCCTCCAGAGCCTTCCAGGACTCCCCCTCTCGAGCCTCCCAGGGCTCCGCCTCCCAAGCCTCCCAGGGCTCCGTCTCTCGAGCCTCCCAGGGCTCCGCCTCTCGAGCCACCCGAGCCTTCCAGGGCGCTGCCTCTCGAGCCTTCCAGGGCTCCGCCTCTCGAGCCTCCCAGGGCTCCGCCTCTCGAGCCTTCTACTGCTCCGCCTCCAGAGCCATCTAGGGCTCCGCCTCCCGAGCCTCCTATGGCTACACCTCCAGAACCTCCTACGCCTCTGCCTCCAGAGCCTCCTACGGCTCCGCCTCCAGAGCCATCCAGGGCTCGCCTCCAGAGCCATCCAGGGCTTCGCCTCCCGAGCCTCCTACGGCTCCGCCTCCCGAGCCTCCCAGGGCTCCGCCTCCCGAGCCTCCTACGGCACCACTTCCCGAGCCTCCTACGGCTCCACCTCCAGAGCCTCCAGAGCCTTCCAGGGCCCCGCCTCTAGAGCCTCCTACGGCACCACCTCCAGAGCCTTCCAGGCCTCCGCCTCTAGAGCCTCCTACAGCGCCACCTCCCTCGGCTCCACCTCCAGAGCCTTCCAGGCCTCCGCCTCTAGAGCCTCCTACGGCGCCACCTCCATCGGCTCCGCCTCCAGAGCCTTCCAGGTCCCCGCCTCTAGAGCCTCCTACGGTGCCACCTCCCTCGGCTCTGCCTCCCGAGCCTTCCACGGCTCCGCCTCTAGAGCCTCCTACAGCGCCACCTCCCTTGGCTCCGCCTCCTGAGCCTTCCTCAGCTCCTTCTCCCGAGCCTTCCGTGGCTTTGCCTTCCACTGCTCCGCCACCCGAGCCTCCCTCGGCTCCGCCTCCTGAGCCTCCCTCTGCTCTGCCTCCTGAGCCTCCCTCTGCTCTGCCTCCTGAGCCTCCCTCAGCTCCGCCTCCTGAGCCTCCTTCAGCTCCGCCTCCTGAGCCTCCTTCAGCTCCACCTCCTGAGCCTCCCACGGCTCCGCCCCCTGAGCCTCCAGAGCTTTCCATGGTTCCGCCTCCCTCGGCTCCGCCTCCTGAGCCTCCCGAGCCTTCCTCGGCTCCGCCTCCTGAGCCTCCCGAGCCTCCCTCAGCTCTGCCTCCTAGAGCCTTCCTCGGCTCCGCCTCCTGAGCCTCCCACAGCTCCGCCTCCTGAGCCCCCAGAGCCTCCCTCAGCTCTGCCTCCTGAGCCTCCAGAGCCTCCCTCATCTCCGCCTCCTGAGCTTCCCACGACTCCGACTCCAGAGCCTTCTACGGTTCCACCTCCTGAGCCACCCATGGCTCTGCCACCTGGGTCTTCCACGGCTCCGCCCTCGGAGTTCCCCATGGCTGTCCTGTGGCCGCCTCCCAGGCCTCCTGAACCTGTCCCTGCCCCTTGGACTGCCTTCTTGCCCTCTGTGCCCCCTTGTACTGCCTTCTTGCCCTCTGTGCCCCCTTGGACTGCCTTCTTGCCCTCTGTGCCCCCTTGGACTTCCTGCTCGCCCCCTGTGCCCCCTTGGACTGCCTTCTTGCCCCCTGTGCCCCCTTGGACTGCCTTCTTGCCCTCTGTGCCCCTTGGACTGTCTTTGTGCCCCCTTGGACTGTCTGTCTGCCCCTTGTGCCCCCTTGGACTGCCTGTCTGCCCTCTGTGCCCCCTTGGTCTGCCTGTCTGCCCCTTGTGCCCCCTTGGACTGTCTGGTTTTCCTGTGTGCTCTCCGTGGTCTGCCAGTCCCCCCCTCATTCCGTGGATCGATTTTGTTTTTTTTTTGTGTATGTTTTGTTTTGTTTAGGATCGTCTGGAATCTGATCCTTTGAGGGGGGGTTATGTATACGATCCCTGGTTGTCTGCCCCGTGTTTTCCGTGTCACCGTCACCATGTTTCCCGGTCCTCATCATTGTGTCATTGTTCACACCTGTTTGTCGTTTGTTATCGTCATGTCTCTGTGCATTTAAACCCCGCTGTTCCTCCATTCCCTTGTCGTTCGTTGTTCCCACTGTTTTGATGTTTCTGAAGGTCCCGATGTATACTCTGTCTCCTGTCTCAACCGTGTTCACCCTGCCATGTTTTCCCAGTTCGTGTGCCCTTGAATGTTTTCGTGTTTTAGTTTCTGTTTACCCATCGTGGTAATTTCCTTTGTTCTTGTCCGTTTATTTTCACTTTGTTCAATAAACCCGCATTTAGATCCCACTCCTTGTCTGCCCTCGTCTGCATCTTAACACATAATTATTTTTATACTGTACAAACTATAGATTCTATCCCCTAAACATAACCCTCACATGATCCATTCACCTCCACAAAAGCTGCTGGATTTATGGCGCATTACAGCGGCTTCTCCCCCTCTTGCACCGGTTGAGTGCAGAGAACACCCCTGGGCGCTTCAGCAGCCTAAAAGTATACATCATTCCTCTAAAAGAGTATATTTCTCTTCCAAATGAGTGGCACTCATGGATAGCGTCTTTAAAAATATGCCTTTTCCGTTTGTGCATATTTCCTGGTTGTGATCGTAACTTCTCCACTTCCCACAGCAACAATCGCTGCCTCACGTAATGGGCGCTGCCCGCGCTGGGACAACGTTTGCAGACAGGTCATTTTCTCACTGCGAGAACATGATTATGGCCACGCACCGCACCACCCCCCAGAGGGAAAGCGACCCCTGGTTTGAGGCTGTGTCAGTTAGCACTGGAAGCGATTTGGGGATTTCAATGGGAGCCGCTCTGCCGGGTAGCCCCCCACGGACATCCCATTCCCCAGCACACTCGTTTGCCCCAGTGAGTTCTGCAATGGGACTGCCGGACATATGTGTTGTTTTTGTCCAAGTGAGTCAGGGCTGAGTGAAGAGCTGAGGCGATAGCATCCTCAGTTGAACTGTTTGGTTTGTAGGCCTGTGATCCCCACAGCCACCACCATTGTGTCCTTGAGTAAGGCACTTAACTCCAGGTTTCTCTGGGGGGATTGTCCCTGTAATAAATGCACTGTAAGTCGCTTTGGATAAAAGCGTCTGCCAAATGCATAAATGTAAATGTAGGCAAACTGATAGGGGTCCAGTGTTGGGGCAGGCATGTTTTCAGGTGGGAGAGGACCAGCCTCTCAAAACACTTAGCGATGATGGGAGTAAGAGCAATGGGGTGGAAGTTGAGGGCCACTGCAGCAGCATGTTTTGGTACTGGTACAATGGAGGCTGTTTTGAAGCAGGTGGGGAAGGAGGGGAATGGCCTGGGCCAAGGAGAGGTTGAAAATGTTGATGAAGATGTCAGCCAGCTGTTTTGCGCAAACCCTGAGCACTCGGCCAGGGTTGCCATCGGGGCCAGCAGCTTTATGTGCATTCACTCTGCTCAAGGTGGAGCACATGTCACTGGTGGAAAATGTGAGTGGAAGATCATCAGGTGGGAGCTCAGCTTTTATGAGTGGTTCTGTGTTTCCACAATCAAAGCGAACATTAAAGGTGTTCAGTTCATCTGGGAGGGTGGCATTACTGGTTGGGCGGGGGCTGGGGGGGGGGGGTTGCTGTTTGCTGGTTTGTAATCTGTGAGAGCATGGATGCCTGTCCACATACGTCGGAGTCATTGTCCATTAAATTTTCCTTAGTCCGCAGTTTGTAATTGTGTTTGGCTGCTTTAATTCCCCTCTTCAGATTGGCCCTGGATAAACAGTAGGCTTCCTGGTCACCAGATCTGAAAGCAGCATCACGTGCCCTCAGCAGGATTCAGACTTCCTTGTTCATCCAGAGTTTCTGATTGTTTTATGGGTGGTTACCTTATTGACACACCTGTTGATGTTTTGATATTTATGTAGGTATTAATGTCCATGTGTGAGTCCAGGTTGGCCTGAGAAGCAAACGCATTCCAGTGTTCATAATTCATAATAATCTGTAATTGACTCAATCATGATCATATGAACAAGAGAATAAAATCATCTGTTGATTGTTTTCTCTCATCAGCTCCTGTGATTCTGGATCCAAACACTGCACATCCAAATCTGATCCTGTCTGATGATCTGAAAAGTATGAGTTGCAGCAAGAACAATCAAATATTACCTGATAATCCAGAGAGATTTGATATATATTCATGTGTTCTGGGTTCAGAGGGGTTTAACTCAGGAACACACTGCTGGGATGTGGAGGTTAAAGACAATATATGCTGGACTCTTGGAGTAACTACAGCATCAAACCCGAGGAAGAGAAGAGTTTTCTTTGACACTGATGTCTGGAGCGTGGCGAACAGTAATCATGGATTTATCTCAAGGTGTTCCTCTACTGTTTTTCATGCCAAACAGAAACTTGAGCATGTGAGAGTTCATCTGGATTATGACGGAGGAAAAGTGTCATTCTCTGATCCTGTAACTAACACACATCTGCACACATTCACACAAACATTTACACACACACTCTTGCCATTCTTCTGGAGTTGTGATGTCACATCCTCTCTGAGGATTTTACCAGTAAAATGTTTGTAACAACAGAAAATCCACATTGTGTCGATGTGTGACAATAAAGTGATTTGATTTGATTGATTGAAAATCACAGTAATATCTGATTCTTTTTACAGATATTTCAGATGTAATATATAAATCATAACCCAACATAAACTAAACAACTAACATTTAATCAAATAAGATTGAGTATTACCATCCCACACAACGTCTTAACCAACTCTTTCATAGTTCATAGAAATCTGTTCAATTTTATCATACTGTAAAAACACTTCAGCATGTACTCTCCCCATCCAGTCTGTTTGTTTGTTTTGTTCCCTATCTGTCACTCACTCCACATTGTGTCGATGAGTTGACACTAGGTGTTCACTCTAGGGAGCCCAGACATCTTGAGAAAAGGCCAATGAGAATTTACCGCTTGCAAACAAACAGACTTTTTTCGGAGTCGAGCAGTCGCATTCACTGTGCTGAATTCCTCCTGCCATTTCCATTCATCTCTTCTCCCTAAGATGTTGGATCTACGGCGCATTCCAGCGGAACTCCCCCTTCCACACTATGGTTGTGTCGAGCAATACCCCTGGGTGCTTCAGCAGCAGAAGCGGAGTGAAAAGCTTTGTATATATATATATATATATATATATATATATATATATATATATATATATATATATAAATATACATTTACATACACCTATATACAAATATATTCAAAAAAGAGTAATTTTCCTCTGAAAGAGTGGCGCAAACGAAAAGCGTCTTTTTCAAGATGCCTTTTCGTTTGTGTATATTTCCAGGTTGCGGTCGATATCTCTCCCCTTCTGATTGCCATGATCACTTCCTTATATGTCTGGGTGCCACCCATGCAGAGTCAGCATTCATGGATGGTTCATGTCCTCACTGCTAGGATATGACCATGGCTACATTGCGGTCGTGGCTTGCCCTCGTAAGGTGCATGATGAGCTCCCGTGCTCATGGCAGGCACCTTTCACTGCCCGAACATGGTCCGTGAGCTCCTCCGCTCTCACTAACCTCGATGGCGGGGCGACAAGAGGCTACTCTGCGATTCCCCAAGTGGACCAAGCGGTTGCGATGCACTTGTGCCCGCAAAATGCCACCACTTGACGGAATCGTCCGAGGCTAAGGTCTTGCATGCCATGGCACTCCTGCAGGTGTACCAAGCCAAGGCACTTAGAGAACTGCACGAAGGTAGTCCTGGGTAATGCAGGAGCTGCGCTTGGTGACTGTGCAGATCCTCTTAGTGGACCCTTATTGGCCCTCCCGGATTTGGTTCTCAGACCTCACGATAGCCCCCGAGGCAAAGACCCCCAGAGATGCGCAGTAGGGTCAATGCTTTCCTTCCTGCAAGAAAAGTTGTAGGGACGGCTGTCTCCCTCCACCTTGAAAGTGTATGTAGCTGCTATATCAGCCGTTCACCTCCATCAAGAGGGTAGGGGACCTGCAGGCGTTCTCTGACAGCGAACTGTGCCTAGAGTTCAGTCCAGCTTACTCTCACATCATCCTGAGACCCCGACCGGGCTACGTGCCCAAGGTTCCCACGATCCCTTTCAGGGATCAGGTGGTGAACCTGCAAGCGCTGCCCCAGGAGGAGGCAGACCCAGCCTTGGCGTTGCTGTGTCCGGTGCGTGCTCTCTGCATTTACGTGGATCACATGTGGAGCTTTAGAAGCTCCGAGCAGCTCTTTGTCTATTTCGGTGGACAGTGGAAGGGAATCGCCCACGCCCAGCATGTACTGCCCCCTGCTGGCCTGCGAGCCTATTCTACAAGGGGTGTTGTGGCTTCTTGGGCATTGTCCTGTGGAGCCTCTCTAGGCTTCATGCCTTCCAGTGTTTTTGGGGGTAGTTATGCGATGGCTTGCTGCGCTGGCTACGTGGCACACAGAGGTCTGCTCATCTCGCACCGCCAGTCTGCGTAACTCACCCGCATTTTTCATGGGGACCCCTAGTGTCAACTCATCAACACAACGTTGAGTGTGGTGACAGATAGGGAACGTCATGGTTACTGACGTAGGCTCCAATCCCTGATGAGGGAACAAGAGGTTGTGTCCCTCTTGCCAAAACACTGATCCAACCACTGAAATGGCTGGGTCTTTTTGCTCGGCTCCTCAGTGCGAAACCTGAGTGTGTGTTTGCAAGCGGCACTCCTTTTATACTTGTATATCCAGGGGAGTGGCATTCAAATTCCACATGCCAATTCTCATTGGCCTTTTCTCAAAGAACAGAGATGTCTGGGCTCTCAAGAGTGGACCCCTAGTGTCAACTCATCAACACAACGTCTCGTTTCCTCCATCAGGGAATAGAGGTTACGTCTGTAACCATGACGCTTTTATCTGTATTGGTAAATAACAACAGAAGGTCACATGATGACTTAAAATTCATCAAGAGTGAATCTTCCAGGAGAAATAATGAATACTCATGTCATACATGAACACAAAACACTATCAGTAAAATAATGCAATAAACATCCAAATATAACACAGAAATGCCCAAAGTACAGAACTGATATTAAAGAATAAGAAGAAACGTCTCTATTTCCATGGAAAATTATGAGATGTGAAGGGTCACGCAGGGAATTCTGGGAATGCCTAATTATTGTGTTTTGCTGTAATGTTATCAATAGTTTAGAGTAAAACTAGATGTATTCTCTTGTTAGACATAATACACATTTTAAACATTAATTACAGTGAAATCATACTTTTACATCTAAAACAAATAAAATATTTGATTGTAAGTATTTACTTTTTATATATGTTAATGTAAATACCTGTTATAATGTTGTGTCGCACATATAGTGTCAAATTAAAAAAAGTTAAACACAGAAAATATTACATTTATTGTGAATAGATGTATTTTTAGGGGAACTGAACACCTTTATTAAAAATGTGAAATTAATGTTTAATTATATTGTATTTTCTCTGTCCAGAATCAATAAACAAGACCAACATTTCCAATTGTAACTTATAGAGCTTTCAATATACATCCACTAATCTGGAAACAACTGCCCGATTTCAGCAAGAAATTCAGAATTGTGTTGCATGATGAATTATGAATGAATATGTGTTGCATGATGAATAGTGTTACATCACCTGTGGGGCGCTCAACGCTGGGGCTGAGAGATGGGCCCGGGTTGAGGCAGAGCTGCCGTTGGCTTCTTCGCAGGGGCATGCCCACGGTGAGCAGATGTGAGGTGGCTTGCGCTATGACGGCGCAGCATGATGTGGGAGATGGCCTCCGTCTGTTTCTTCACTGCCGAGAACTGCTGGGCGAAGTCGACGATGGTGTTGCTGAAGAGACCGAACTGGGAGATGGGGGTGCTGAGAAAGCGGGCTTTGTCAATGTCGTGCATCTCGACCAAGTTCAGCCAAAGGTGGCATTCCTGGACCACGAGGGTGGCCATCGCCCGCCCGAGTGCTTGCGCTGTGACCTTCGTAGCTCTGAGAGCAAGGTTGGTGGCAGAGTGCAATTCCTGCAGTCCTACAGGCCTTGGATGGGAGTACTGGGCAGTCCCACCAGATGGTGGCATTCTCGGGACACAGGTGGATCGCAACCGCCCTGTCCACTTGAGGGACCTCCGTGTACTGCCCCGCGGTCTAGGGTAGCGAGAGTGGATGAGCGAGGAGGTCAGTTCGGGCAGTAAAAGGTGCCCTCCACTAACTCGTCAGCTCATCATGCACTTTCAGGAAGAAAGGTACCTTTGGGCGTGGCTGGGAGCGGCGCCCGCTGCCAAGGTACCAATCATTAAGCCACGAGGGTTGGGGGGAGGACAGAGGGTTCCAGTCCAACCCATCACTCACAGAGTCCCGGGAAAGCATGTCGGCCATCTGTGCATCAGACTCTGACTGGGCGGGCTAGCCTGAGGACGGGAGTCTGGTCAGGTCTTCAGCGTCAGATGCCTGAACACTTTCCGATGCAGTGCCAATGTTGTCATCCAGACCTGGCTCCAGGGATGAGGCAAACTGCCGTGAATCGAGCCGCCATCATCCCGAGCGCAGACGGAAGCAAACGAGCATGCCAGGGGGCGGGTGGTTCATGGGGCTGTGCCCGCTACCGTAGCCTGCTGCCATCCCCAAATCGCCTCCATCGTCAGCCGGTTTTGAGAAACGAAAGCCGAGACTGCAACGTTGCCATGGTCATGTCCTCGCAGTAAGAACGTGAACCATTCACAAATGCTGCCTCGGTGTGATCACTACCCAGGCACGCGAGGCAGTGTCTATGACTGTTGGATCTGGAGAGCTACCGGCCATATCCAGGAACTACACAGCGGCGGAAGGGCATCAATGGCCGCTTGTGTATATTGCTCTTTTACCTGAAAACAAACTCTTTTAGACAAAAATAAACTCTTTCAGAGAAGTCAACTCTTTTCTGACACAAGTGCTGTCGAAGTGCCCAGAGGCAGAGTCTGCACAGTGTGCAGAGAGGAGAAAGCCGCTGGAATGCGCCGTCAGATCCAACAGAAAGCTCTCTTGCAGAGGTGGGTGAAGCAGTCATGACACACAGCTCGCTGATCATACAACCATTTGGCTCTGAAGAAAAAAATCTATCTGACATTCACTTGCCCGCTCCCTTTATTCCCGTATGTCCGGGGTGGGGCAGGCAAATTCTGTCTGCCAACTTGACATTGGCCTTTTCTCAAGTTCAGAGGTACGCTAGGCTCTCAGAAAAGACCCCTTGTGTCACTACAATCAACACAACATCGAGTGAGTAACAGAAGGGGAACCGAAAATACGTAAAGAAAGCTTGTACAGAAAAAAAAATATATACAACAGCAAAATTCAGGAACTTCAATATGTGCAAGAAAAAAAGAAAATATTCTGCAAGCTCATCAACCTCATGAGTCTTCCAATCTCTCCTCTCTGTCTGGCCACAACATTTCATCTACATCACACCTGATATCCTCCCTTGCAATGCATGACGCAGCCACCCCCTACAACAATCTGCTGAGATATCCTCACAACCAGCATCCATTGCACCCATTAAGAACAACTAGTCGTGAGGACGGTGATCATAGACCTTCCATCTCCATGCAGAAAATAACTCTGGTTATTTAGGAATGGGAGTATGGTGGGAGAAACTCCATTCCCTTACTGTATTTGAACTATGAAAACTTGCATGTCCCAAACTATAACATACATTGACAAGTTATTTCTTACCAAGCCCCTCTCATTCTCAGGAATGAGATCCCTGTAAAGAGTTTCCAAGAAATTGAGAAAATGTTGTGTGTTATACAGCCTGATGATGGGAATGTGGCCAAGTACACCATTCCCACATATGGCAGCACACATTGTAATGTTCCCTCCACGCTGACCTGGCATATCAACAGTGACTCGGTGATCAATAATATTACAGCCACGTCTCCTGACTTTGGTCAAGTTGAATCTTGCCTCATCAACATACACAAAAATGTGTGGGGAATGAATCCGCCTCCAGCTCCATCACTCTCTATAAAAGATAGTAAAGCAATTTAGCAATTAAGGACATTTTTTACAGTAGATATTGTGAATAATACAGATACACATATCCCATATTCTGCATATACAGGTTGTACTTGTCAATGCTGAAAACAAGGAGATTACAGCACTGTGTAGTGTACAATGATGACTTCTTACTTGTATATACTGGTACCTCAGCTCCTTCACTCTCTCACCATTCCTCTCAGAAGGTACCTTATACAGTTGCTTCATTGCAATCAGATTTCCCTTGAGGACTCTATCAATTGTGGAGAGTCTGACATTTTGAAAGATGCCATCATCTTTGATGCACTTTGAATATTTTTTAGTCTAATAGCATTGTTTGGTATGACCATATTAAAATTGTAAGTTCTTGTTGGACAGTGAAAACCGATCTTCTGCCACCACCATCGAGCAGACTCTCAATCCTAGACAGAAAATACAGCACAGTAATGCCAATGCGTTCTACATCAATTCTGAGACATGCATTGGCTAGGTTTACTGGAATACCAGTGTGAAGGAACATTGCAGTACAATATTTGATTACACACCTGTTTTCTCTCCTGACTGTCTGGACTATTGACGACACCGTGGACCAGCCCAGATTAGGCTGCACTCTCCGACCAGCCTCTGTCATACTTAGGACATGGTTGATGACATGGTCTACAATTGTTGCCCATATCTCATTTGAGATTGATCTGTGCCTTTGCTTTTCTCTGGCTCTTCCTCATCCTCTGTGCAACCCTTTTCCACCTCCCCTCACCATACCACCCCGCACTCTACTGCCCCTTCCTCTTGCACGTGCAGGCTTTTGCCCCTGTCTGTCTCCTGCCTGCTCCATATTCCACAACTGTGAAATTCAGTCTTTCCCTTACGGTATAAACGCGTTTGAGAACTGATAGGTTATGCGTTTCACCTGTCAGCTAAATTGGACAGCATTTGTGTTTGGTTGCTCTAAATTGTGAGGAAAATGGATTGTTCCCCATCTAACCTAAGTCTATCCATCTGACAACTATTACAACAATACCACATAACTATTATGTATCTAATATATGTGAGACAGGTTATTGGGATTGTTGGTTGTTCTATTTAGCATGTAGGGATTTACACAATGAACAAGTGTATAATTGCATTCAATAGCAAATGAATGCAAACTAATTAGATC
This sequence comes from Xyrauchen texanus, assembly GCF_025860055.1. NCBI lineage: Eukaryota > Metazoa > Chordata > Actinopteri > Cypriniformes > Catostomidae > Xyrauchen > Xyrauchen texanus. The sequence continues at coordinate 46,836,613 of NC_068287.1, forward strand.
TGCAAGGCTTACTCAATGCATTTATAAATGACTATAGTCATGTGATCAAATGACCTAATGTTCATATAGTCAGTCATATAGTTTGATGTAGTTTAATATCCATTCGACGATTGTGCCAAAGTGAATGAGAAAAACTGTAAAGATGTGAATTTAACATGCAGTAAAAATCACGTTGAGTGAACATCATCCGTTAAAAGTCTGAATCCATTTGATAATTTCATAGTAATATAATAATAATAATAAAGTTTATTTTATACAATGCCTTTAAAGAGGCCTATATATATATACAGAGCTTAATACAAATAGACAAAACATGCATCTCAAAACAACCAATGATAAAACACAGGAAATAAAATGATAGTTTGATTACAATAATATCAATTATAAGCCTCCCAGAATTAAAACATGTTTTAAGATATTATTTATATTCACTAAAAGACTGAACTTTGAACTTCTGAAGAGAACGTCCTGTCACCCATAGAGCATAAACGAGTTTGAGGAACAGTTAAAAAAACAGATTTAGAGGAGTGGAGATCATGCTTTGGGGTGTACGGGCCTAAAAGCTCATGCAAAGCCTTGTAGGTAAGCATAAGAATTTTTAAATCAACACGAAACCTGACAGGGAGCGAGTGTAAGGATTCAAAGATAGGAGTGATGTGCTCACTTGCCCTGGACCTAGTCGGGATTCTTGCCGCCCAGGTTTGCACATATTGCAATTTATTTAATGTCGATTTTGAGACTCCAGCAAGGAGAGCTTTGCAATAATCAATGCGAGAGAAGATGAAAGTATTGATCAGCTTTTCAGCCACAGAGAATGATGACATGGGGCGCAGCTTGCAATGTTTCTGAGCTGGTAAAATTATGTGGATCAAATGACAAATTTGCGTCAGATATAACACCCAGATTTTTCATTTTTGTTTGAAGCTCCAAAACTGAGTCCTCAATGGACAGAGTTAAGGAGCCACTCTTCTGAAGCTGATGAGGAGATCCAATAAACATAACCTCTGTCTTATGACTGTTACGACAAAGAAAATTTGAGCCATCCAAGTTTTAACTCAGAAATACAGTTTGATTTTCACCAGGTTAAGAATGAATGAATATCTGTGTATCGTCTGCGTAGAATTATCAATAAGGGTGGGTTCACACTTGTAGTTCGGTTCTCTTGGTCCTCTTGGTCCGGACCAAAAAAGAAAATGATACATTTAGTCCTGGTTCGTTTAGCGTTCACACTGGCATTTTTAACACCGAACCTAACCATACAAAACCAAAGACATCAGGAAAAATCACGACCTGATTGGACAGATTTTATGACGTATATTTTTTGACGGAACTTGTCGAACATCCAAAACAAGGTTGGGCTGCTGGGCGAAATGCTCTCGTTACATTTATATATGTATATATGGTGATATTTTTACCAGCTGAGAACAAACAAAGAGCTAATAAAATGTGTCAAGGACGCTGACGGCGGTTCTGACACCTGTACCGAACTGTAATGGCAACATAGCTCCTATGATGAGAAGAACCAGGTTGAGGTCAGAATTTAGGCAAATTATTTCCTGTTTTGTTCCGTATATCATATCATATATCAATCGAACCGCACCAGAGTTCGTTTGGAAGCAGACCGAGACCCACTATTCACGCGGTCTTGGTCTGCTTCTTTGGTGCACACCAAGGTTCGGGTGACAGCGTTCACACTTGTTCAAATGAACTGCATTAACAGCAATCGCACCAGAGTTAGTTTTAATCCAAACAAACCTGCCAAGTGTGAACACACTCTGAGACCCAGTGATCTTAAAATCTGACCAAGAGGAAACATATAAATACTAAAAAGAATAGGGTCCAAAATTGAACCCTGTGGGACACTAGAGTAGACTGAACCAATCTCAAGACCTGTAACCACCAAGAGAGACAAACTGCCTACGATCAGAGAGATAGGACCTGACCCAGTTCAATGCAGTACCGGAGACACCAAAGACAAGTGAGTAAAACAGTGTGATCAAAAGGGTCGAAAGCAGCACTGAGATCAAGAAGGATGAGAATAGAAAAAGAGCCGGATTCTGAAGCCATTAACTAGTCATTAGTGACCTTGACCAGAGCCGTTTCTGTACTATGACATTTCCGAAAACCAGACTGAAATGGCTCAAAGAGGTCACTGACAATGAGGTGATTGTGTAAATGAGATTTCTGCAAGGAAGGGAAGATTTGAAATGGGACGGAAGTTGCTCAAATTGTCCAGATCCATTTTAGCCTTTTTTGGAATGCTGCAGGTACAACACCAGTACGCAAGGAGTCATTTATTATGTCCAAAACAATGGCACACATAGAGGCAAATCAGGATTTGAATCAACTAGTTGGTAGAGGATCAACTATGCTAGTGGTAGCTTTCACATGTGATACCTCATTACTTAGAGATATTTGAGAGAGGTGTGCCGGAGAAACAGGACAGGCTGAGGAACAGGACAGATGTGGTAGCAAGAATATCTTACTGCTAAAAAAGTCTAAAATCATGCTACACAGTGGAGGTGATGCAGGCGAGGTGGAACAATTACATTTGTGCAATCTATTAATAGTATTGAATAGTCTCAGATTATTTTGATTATTTACAATTATTTCAGAAAATAACAGGATCTGGCTGATCGGATTTCTTCTTTATAAACATGCAAGGAGTCTTTTGAGTCAGTGTGGATGTTAAAGTCCCCCAAAATAAGATTTCTCTTGTTCCCCTTCTGTCACTCACTTGAAGTTGTGTTGATGTAGTGACACTAGGGGTTGCTCTTGGGAGCCCTATTCACCTTCAGATCTTTGAGACAATGCCAATGAGAAATTGGCGAGTTGAATTTGCCTGCCACTCCCCCCGACATACAGGTATAAAAGTAGAGACCGTATGCGGATTCATTCAAACTTTTTCTTTGGAGCTGAGTGGTTGTATTGACAGCAAGCTGAATACCACTGCTGTTCCATTCGCCTCACTCCGAAGCATTGCTGTTGGATACCTGCCTTCCAGCGGTTCTCTGTCCACTCTGCACTCTACACCAGACTACACCCCTGGGCTGTTCGACATCGCTTTAAAGAGCTTTTCCTCTAAAAGAGTGTGTTTCCTCTATTAGAGCAGGCTCAGTGACGTTGAACGTCTTTTTAAAGATGTCTTTCCGTCTCTGTGCCATTCCTGGATGCGATCGTTACCTCTCCGCCTCTGACGGTCACGATCACTGCCTCACGTGCCTGGGCCATAAGCACGTTGAGGAAGCGTTCATGGATGGTTCATGTTCTCACTGCTAGAACATGATCATGGCAATGTTGCGGTCTCGACTTTCCTTCTTCCGAGGGAAAGCCAATTCCGCTGTCCCTCTTGCGGCTCCTCCTACCTACGGGTACGAGTCCGTTTGGCTGACAGTGAAGGCAATTCGGGGGCTTCAGTGGGTTTGGTTCTGCTGGGTAAATCCCCACAGACCATCCACTCCTGGTACACTCATTCGCTTCTATCCAGCACTGGGATGGCGCAGGCTTTCCTCACCGCCAGCCTTGCACTTCTGGAGCTCGTGAGCCGGACGAGATGTCAATCACTGCATCGGAGAGTGCCTTGGTGATGTCAGACGCCGAGGACTCGACTGGGTGTGGCAGCCCAGTCCGAGGCCAACGCAGAGCTAACCGCCATGTTTGACCGGGCTGCCGCGAGTGTTGGGCTTGAGTGGAACATTCCACTTGCCCCTCAACAGCCGCGGATTGTTGACTGGTTCCTGGGTTTGCCGCGCCGCTCGCGGCCACCCCCCCCTACAGTCCCATTCTTCCCGGACGTGCACAACGAGCTGATGCGGTCATGGAGGGCACCTTTTCCCCTACACAATCAGACCCCGAGACATGTCCGGGACCTTGTCTCGG